>NC_050570.1:25289899-25562399 GCF_013265735.2 Oncorhynchus mykiss
AGATACAGTGCAGGTAGGCTAGTCTTAGTCTACATGAGATTATTTTGATAAGAGCGAGAATACAGTGCCTTGCGAAAGTATTTGGCCCCCTTGAACTTTGCGACCTTTTGCCACATTTCAGGCTTCAAACATAAAGATATAAAACTATTTTTTTGTGAAGAATCAACAACAAGTGGGACACAATCATGAAGTGGAACGACATTTATTGGATATTTCAAACTTTTTTAACAAATCAAAAACTGAAAAATTGGGCGTGCAAAATTATTCAGCCCCCTTAAGTTAATACTTTGTAGGGCCACCTTTTGCTGCGATTACAGCTGTAAGTCGCTTGGGTATGTCTCTTATCAGTTTTGCACATCGAGAGACTGAAATGTTTTCCCATTCCTCCTTGCAAAACAGCTCGAGCTCAGTGAGGTTGGATGGAGAGCATTTGTGAACAGCAGTTTTCAGTTCTTTCCACAGATTCTCGATTGGATTCAGGTCTGGACTTTGACTTGGCCATTCTAACACCTGGATATGTTTATTTTTGAACCATTCCATTGTAGATTTTGCTTTATGTTTTGGATCATTGTCTTGTTGGAAGACAAATCTCCGTGCCGGTCTCAGGTCTTTTGCAGACCATCAGGTTTTCTTCCAGAATGGTCCTGTATTTGGCTCCATCCATCTTCCCATCAATTTTAACCATCTTCCCTGTCCCTGCTGAAGAAAAGCAGGCCCAAACCATGATGCTGCCACCACCATGTTTGACAGTGGGGATGGTGTGTTCAGCTGTGTTGCTTTTACGCCAAACATAACGTTTTGCATTGTTGCCAAAAAGTTCAATTTTGGTTTCATCTGACCAGAGCACCTTCTTCCACATGTTTGGTGTGTCTCCCAGGTGGCTTGTGGCAAACTTTAAGCGACACTTTTTATGGATATCTTTAAGAAATGGCTTTCTTGCCACTCTTCCATAAAGGCCAGATTTGTGCAATATACGACTGATTGTTGTCCTATGGACAGAGTCTCCCACCTCAGCTGTAGATCTCTGCAGTTCATCCAGAGTGATCATGGGCCTCTTGGCTGCATCTCTGATCAGTCTTCTCCTTGTATGAGCTGAAAGTTTAGAGGGACGGCCAGGTCTTGGTAGATTTGCAGTGGTCTGATACTCCTTCCATTTCAATATTATCGCTTGCACAGTGCTCCTTGGGATGTTTAAAGCTTGGGAAATATTTTTGTATCCAAATCCGGCTTTAAACTTCTTCACAACAGTATCTCGGACCTGCCTGGTGTGTTCCTTGTTCTTCATGATGCTCTCTGCGCTTTTAACGGACCTCTGAGACTATCACAGTGCAGGTGCATTTATACAGAGACTTGATTACACACAGGTGGATTGTATTTATCATCATTAGTCATTTAGGTCAACATTGGATCATTCAGAGATCCTCACTGAACTTCTGGAGAGAGTTTGCTGCACTGAAAGTAAAGGGGCTGAATAATTTTGCACGCCCAATTTTTCAGTTTTTGATTTGTTAAAAAAGTTTGAAATATCCAATAAATGTCGTTCCACTTCATGATTGTTTCCCACTTGTTGTTGATTCTTCACAAAAAAATACAGTTTTATATCTTTATGTTTGAAGCCTGAAATGTGGCAAAAGGTCGCAAAGTTCAAGGGGGCCGAATACTTTCGCAAGGCACTGTATTTGTATTTGTCAAACTGCAGCCAAGCATCAATCATCACGTCACCAGAATAAGAACCTCTATATTTATTGGAAAGAAGCATCAAGATTACCAAGAACTTTCACCACCCTGTGAAGTTAATAATTGAATTAATCGATCATAATAAACTGCATGGTTTCACTAGTCATATTGGGAGGACCTCACACCATATCATCACGTGACTCCAAGTTTACTTTGATATGGTTATATCAATATTTGTGCATAATTAATTTTACCAACACAAAACGATCCCAAACATGTCAAACTAACCAATTATCTGTCTGCGTTTGTAAACTGAACCTACCAGTTTCCTTCACAGCTGTGATTTTTTATATGGTATGAGTTTACTCACATAAAAACTGTGGATGGAAACATGGCTCCTGGCTATGACTGGTTGCCATCTATAGATAGATATACACTACAACTATGTGGACACCTGCTCCTCAATCATCTTATTCCAAAATCATGCTCATTAATATGGAGTTGGTCCCCCCTTTGCTGCTATAACAGCCTCCACTCTTCTGGGAAGGCTTTCCACTAGATGTTGGAACATTGCTGTGGGAACTTGCTTCCATTCAGCCACAAGAGCATTAGTGAGTTCGGGCACTGATGTTGGGCGTCAGGCCTGGCTCGCAGTTGGCGTTCCAATTCATCCCAAAGGCATTCGATTGGGTTGTGGTCAGGGCTCTGTGCAGGCCATTCATGTTCTTCCACACCGATCTAGACAAACCATTTCTGTACGGAGATCGCTTTTTGCACGGGGGGCATTGTCATGCTGAAACAGGAAAGGGCTTTCCCCAAACTGTTGCCACAAAGTTGGAAGCACAGAACATTCTAGAATTTTATTGTTTACTGTTGCGTTAAGATTTCCCTTTACTGGCTCCAAGGGGTCTAGCCCAAACCATGAAAAACAGCCCCCAGACCATTATTCCTCCTCCACCAAACTTTACCGTTAGCACTAGGCATTGGGGCAGGTAGCGTTCTTCTGGCATTCACCAAACCCAGATTTGTCCGTCAGACTGCCAGATGGTGAAGTGTGATTTATCACTCCAGAGAACGCATTTCCACTGCTCCAGAGTCCAAAGTTGGCAAGCTTTACACCACTACAGCCGACGCTTGGCATTGCGCATGGTGATCTTAGGCTTCTGTGCGGCTACTCGGCCATTCAAACTCATTTCACGAAGCTCCTGAAGAACAGTTATTTTGCTGACATTGCTTCCAGGGGCAGTTTGGAACTCGGTAGTGAGTGTTGCAACCAAGGACAGACGATTTTTACACACTACACGCTTCAGCACTCGGCAGTCACGTTCTGTGAGCTTGTGTCCTACCACTACACGGCTGAGCCGTTGTTGCTCCTAGACGTTTCCACAGCACTTACAGTTGCCCGGGTAGCTATAGCAGGGCAGAAATTTGATGAACTGACTTGTTGAAAAGGTGGCATCCTATGACGGTGCCACGATGAAAGTCACTGAGCTCTTCGGTAGGGCTATTCTACTGCCAATGTTTGTCTATGGAGATTGCATGGCTGTGTGCTCGATTTTATACAACTAGCAACAGCTGAAATAGCCAAATCCACTATTTGAAGGGGTGTCCACATGTAGTGTATATAGTTTACACAAGTTCATTGAGGGTTGTCTGTTAGAAGAGCGCAAACGGTACATGTTGCTGCTGTTATTGTCCCAGTTCCAATAATTTCAATATCGATGTGAGTGATTAATTTGCGCGCGCTATTAATTATACAGTAGAACAAGCTGATCAATTCCAGAATTGAGTGACCATTTGGTAAATATTGGTGCGTATGCAGTTTCTAAAAGACAAATTTAGCAAGATACAAGTCATCTGAAAACGTGTGTTCCGAATAACTTATGCATTGGTCTTAAAAATATCACGACTTGTTTCAGCATATTGATTATGAATTTAAAAAACAGTTTTGATACTCGGCCATATCAAAAAGACATGACAACAGGAAGCAGCAACAGTATAATTTAATGCATGTTTAAGCAATATAAAATTTTTTTTTTAATTCAACAGGATTTAGGTAAAAACTACTGAATGAGCCCAAAAACGTACTTTGATTTATTGATTTTGATGATATTAGTTCAATGAAAATGTTAAGTGTACGTGGAATTGCCCTAAACTAACTAACGTTAGCTAACGTTAACCTAGCTAGCTATTGTAGATAATTAGTTCTAGATGGCTTTTATAGTTAATGTTAGCTACACACCCAACGTATCAAATGACAATATTATAAAGCTCATATGTTTAGAAAAATATATATGCAGAAAATATATTTACCTGTCTGTAGCTAGCTACATGGACGCTTTTCAGAATTATCTGTGAGGGTCGGGTAAAATCGGTTATGTCTAGAAGGGATACAGTTTATGTCCAAATTTAATTTTCGTAGTAGAGTTTAGGGGAATTTACGCAGCAGGTTATGATAATTAGAGTAGCACGTTAGGGTCATTAGATTAAGGTTATGAAAATAGTTGGGGTTAGCTAAAATGCAAAAATATGTACGTCAATTCGACAAAATCTGTATCCCATCTAGACAGGGCCGGGAAAAGCAGGGTAAAACAGATATCTGTATATAATGACGAGATGCTCATGTCTCCGCCCTAACAATGGGAGTTGGTTGTCCGAAAGTCATGAAGGAAGGCGACAAGCTTAGATCCAAAATAAGCCCATAGAAACGCATCGTGCTTATTTTTGGACAGACGTTGGCGAGAGTGAAACCTCTCGCTTTGCCTCTTCCTCTCGGAGGAAAAGTTTATTATTTACATACGGAAACACGAGAAGACCAAATACCACCGAGTTTGAAAATACTTTCCTATTTTACTGCCAAGTGCTGTGCATACATGAAAGTGAATCCTACTGCCCTACGTTTGGAATAGAACGAAAAGGCCCGTCGAATGATTTAATTAGAGACCAATGTACGAAGAAGAACATACTTATAGGGGGTATTTTATTACATTATATATACACTGATCAAAAATATAAATGCAACATGTAAAGTGTTGGTCCCATGTGTGAAATGAAATGAAATATCCCAGAAAGGTTCCATATGCACAAAAATATTATTTTCTCAAATTTTGTGCACACATTTGTTTACATCCCTGTTAGTGAGCAATTTTCCTTTGCCAAGATAATCCATCCACCTGACAGGTGTGGTATTTCAAGAAGCTGATTAAACAGCATGGTCATTACACATGAGCACCTTGTGCTGGGGACAATAAAAGGCCACTCTGAAATGTGCAGTTTTGTCACACAACACACTGCCACAGATGTCTCAAGTTTTGAGACTGCTGACTGCAGAAATGTTCAACATAGCTATTGCCAGAGAATGTAATGTTTATTTGTCTACCATAACGTAATTTTAGAGAATTTGGCAGTACGTCCAACCAGCCTCACAACCGCAGACCACAAATATGCAGTCATGTGAGATAAGGGTTTGCTGATGTCGACTTTGTGAACAGTGTGCCCCATGGTGGTGGACAGGTTAGGGTATGGGCAGGTATAAACTACGGACAGCAAACACAATTGCATTTTATAAATGGCAATTTGAATGCACAGAGATACCGTGATGAGATCCTGAGGACCATTGTCATGCCATTCATCCGCCGCCATCACCTCATGTTTCAGCATGATAATGCACGGCCCCATGTCACAAGGATCTGTACACAATTGCTAGAAGTTGAAAATGTCCCAGTTCTTCTATAGCTTGCATACTCACCTCACGTCACCCATTGAGCATTGTTTGGGATGCACTGGATCAACATGTACGACAGAGTGTTCCAGTTCCCGCCAATATCCAGCAACTTCGCACAGCCACTGAAGAGGAATGGGACAACATTCCACAGACCACAATCAACAGCCTGATCAACTCTATGCAAAGGAGATGTGTTGCGCTGCATAATGCAAATGGTGTTCACACCAGATACTGACTGTTTTTCTGTTCCACCTACCCCACATTTTCCAGGAATCATCTTATCGTGTTACTGAATGTATCCAGAGTATTTTCAGATTTTGCAATCAACAAATGTGGCGTAAACTACAGTAGAATGCATGTAAAATCAACAGTGTAAGGTTTGGATTCAGTGTACACACCTTTGGTCTAATCATTTTCCCATAATTTCCAAACTGTGCCTTATCAATCGCTACCATGGTTATGCAAATGCATTTCATACTTATTCTGTAAGAAACATTTCAATTTAGCCTTATACATATAGGCCAATTCCCATATAAAGAGTTAATATGTATTTTTAACACTATAATTTGTTTGCGAGCATGATAGCTGTACTTTTTAATTGATGCAGCTTGTTTGCCATCAGCCAATCAGCATATCTCAACAAGTTCAAAACACGTGAATGCATCCAACTTGTATTTACGACTTCACAACTGATAATTACCACCTTCCCACTTGGTTATGAGCACAGCACAAGGTCAACTTTGGATAGATAGTTGATATCCCATTGGGCTGTGCACAATAACCTAGGGACAAGTTTACAGAGGAAAAAAAGCATCCTTGAATTTA
Organism: Oncorhynchus mykiss; assembly: GCF_013265735.2. Classification (NCBI taxonomy): domain Eukaryota; kingdom Metazoa; phylum Chordata; class Actinopteri; order Salmoniformes; family Salmonidae; genus Oncorhynchus; species Oncorhynchus mykiss. Next base: position 25,296,126 of record NC_050570.1, read on the forward strand.
GTGTATTCCTCTGCCTTTAATATTTGAAAACTACAAGTCTAAAGATAATCATTAGGTCACAGCTATTGCCCTACAATGCAAGTAGCTTTATTAGAATAACTGAAAAATGTGGAGTCTTCTCCAGTGCTAGCAATGGAATGATCTAAGTCTCCTAAGAAAATCATTGCCAATACTGGCAAGGAAAGACATTTCATTAAATCACAACTCAGTAGCTTTTCAACAGAATTCTGTTTCATTTATTTCAATCGGATTGCAACAATCATACAAACAGTACAAAATAATTATTTCAGAAACCCAAATTACAGGAATTTGTAGAACATATAGGCCATTACTGTCATTATTTGGCTGTCCCTGCACTTCCAGACAGGGTCAATCTAATTGTATGAATGTTGTCTTGAGGTGACAGGTGCATTTTGGTCATGTCAGTTGTTCATCTGTGAAATTAAATAAACATGAATCATGTTAGTAACATGCTGACAAAAAACACTGGATAACAATTAAAAACATTGAGGGAGGGTGTGTGTGTGTATATACTGTTCACACCTGTTCTGAGGATCTAAATCATTGGTTTTCTCAACCAATGAAATTAATGACCACAAGGTGCAAAACAGTGTGGGCTAATAAGAAATCTGCAAAGGCCCTCTCCTGGGAGATGGACAGGAAGTCTCCTTTGTTATCTGGATTAATCTGGATACGCAGGCAGACTGTAGGCAGGGAGGGACCAAAGAGAAGATAGATTATTCAGCAATAATGGTGGCTACCATTGATTATCTTCATATTTCAGTGACGTATAATACTGCTTAATATCACAAGATTATGCAAATAAATTGACCGTGCAGTGTGTCAATTACCTCCCAGGATGAAGGCGCCAACACATGATATGAACCCGGCCAAGAAGCTGTTGAATGGGAAGGTGCCAACCAGCAAGCAGTACAGAAACTGCAATGCACCGGTTAGCAAGATGTAGAAAAGGTACGCGTCGACCACTTTCAATTTATTCGATGTTTTGGTCGTGTATTCTTCCAGGAATCGAGAAATAACTGAAATTACCGAGTTGGACATGTTTCCTTATGAACAAAAAGCCCCAAAGGGTACAGAGAGAATCAAACTGTTTGTCAAATACGCTTCCGTCAGACGTAGCGCAAAAAATGACGTGTCAATAAAACTGGTGTAACAATAACAACATTCCCTCCTGAACATATAATCCACTGTACAGTAGTTCCATGTTAATAAACAACGACCCATCTGTCGACTTTGATTCTACGTGGTATGACTATGTCCCTGTATGACTTTAGTTTGCGATGAACGATATTGAACCAATGTAAACTAGTGGAATTAAGAAAAGTGAGCACTTTGGTTTGATAACCGTTGTGCATGGTAGACACTAAAGATTGATTATTTCCTTTTTTATGAATTTATCAATTCTAGTTGTAATTTGATTTATGATGTTGATCATAAAGTGTGTAAATATAACAATAAATGTTTCCTGAACGTTCGTATATCTCTAAGATATAGGATAGACACTTCGGAACAAACTTCCTTTAGATACTTTTTTGGAGTGTGCAGAGCTGTCATCAAGGCAAAGGGTGACTACTTTGAAGAATCTCAAATATAAAATATATTTAGATTGGTTTAAAACATTTTTGGTTACTACATGATTCCCTATGTGTTATTGCATAGTTTTGATGTCTTCACTATTATTCTACAATGTAGAAAATAAAGAAAAACCCTGGATGGGTAGGTGTGTCCAAACTTTTGACTGGTACTGTATATATTTATTTTACTTTAATGGATCTTAAAATTCAAAATTAAATAGCAAATGATCCTTGATATGACCTTCTTAAAGCAATTCTATATAGCTTAGTAGAGCATTTTCAGATCGAGCATTAATTGCCTCTTAGACAGTGCTTAGACTGTTCAGTGCTGAAAATAAGGGTTAATACATGTTCAAAATAAATAATGTTTCCTGATCTTGTATCTCTCTCATATAGGACAGACAATTCCAAACAAACTTCCTTTTGAATCTTTTGCAGACTACCTGTTCCATGTAGTGAATTTGTTATACCATGCTTTTGAATGGGTTAATAGCAGTAAGGCCCAAAATAATTTATATTAAAAAAAATACTTTTTATACTCTTAAAATAATTCAAACTCAAATAGCGAAATGTTTCTTGGTATGACCTTCTTAAAACAATTCCATATAGCTTAGTACCTATAACAATACTGAACCAAAGTAAGTTTGTGGAAATAATCATGAATAGTGAGCACTTTGGTTTGATAACAGTTTTGCATAATAGACATTTAATGGGGATTTTGTTTTTGAAGTGTGTGTCCTCTCTGTAAGTCAGTATCTGGCTGGGAGTGGTGGCCCTCATGGTGCCCCACGCCCATGTCCATTCTGAAGAGCACAGAAGCCAAGATCCTTGACAGTTAGTCCCCTTATCTAATATGTCTGAAAGTATTTCACAGGTACCCACCAGTCCTGACTTGACTACTTGATTATGTCACATTGTATCGCCCGCACTTTTTGTTGTCTCACCTCCATGCCTCTCCTTTTCCGAGACCCTGGACCCTAACTGTCACCAACAGGAACCAGCTAAATGCTCCCAAGCCTGGTACTGTCTCTCCCCTTCTCTATAGTGTTTTTGTCAGTCAGTACCAAATATTCACTTTTCCAGTGGAGTGGACATACCTTTTGTACTACATTGAGTCCACCTAACCATTTCCCTTTTCCTCCTCTATTCCAGTTGCACAGACACCTCTTAGGATGGTCCATGATATGGATTTGGGGGAGGGTTTTGGATACTTAACCTAGACCCTTCTGTCGCTCTCAACCACTCTTTGTGTTTGACTTGCTGGGTTTCGGACATAGCTCCAGACCCCAATTCCCCATGGACTCAGCTCTGGCTGAGGAGCAGTCAGTCAGCACTGGAGGCGGGCCCTTGACCTGGATCGCATGCTCCTATTGGGTCACAGTCTGGACTGCTACTTGGCAGCATCTTATGCCATTCAATACCCTGAGAGGTCAGAGGAGAAGTTTACATTGACACACTCTTTAGAGGCTAATCTTTGGCTTTATGATGAAAAGCATATGAACTTGGAGTAACATGGCTCTTTCTTCCTTTCCCTATCCAAGTCAGTCACCTGATTCTGGTTGACCACTGGGGCTTCCAGCCCATGCCTGTAGATGCAACCTCAGGATTGACCAGACCAGGCTGCCCTTGGGCCCGAATAGCCTTTTCCACTCTCTTCAACCCACTGGCATTGATCTGAGCCGCAGGACCCTGGGGTGAGAGGGGACTGGTTGTCTGAGTGGCATGGCCTGTGGTTCAGGGATTAAAGATAATATAGGTTAACTCTTTCTTTTGATATGTTGTCTCCTTTTTTCCCTAATCTTTACGATCCCATCTTTCTTTCCCAGGTCAAAAATGAGTTAACAGATTTGGTCCGGATTTCAATGTGAGGTTTCATGGCCTACTTGATAAAGACACTATAGACAGATTGGCTGACATTGTCATGAAAATGATGCGCTCACATTGATTTGGCCGGAAGGTGTCCTTTATGATACTGAACAGTCCTATATCTAGCAACAATGACAAGAAGCTGCCTTGTGGGTGTTTGTAAGTGGCTCATTTCAGCTCGTTGTATCTTGTTATTGATACCATGTCTTGTTTTGGCTGATGTCATGTCTATGCTAATATAGCAAAATTTCGCTAGCTAGCTAATCAATATCACCATTCACTAGCTAGCTAAGGATGTATTTGAGAGACAAGTGATCATTGTGCAAATGTATTTATCTTTTCAATAAACATTTTCAGACAAAATATAGTCTGGTGTTTAACCTTCCCATGTCACCACACTCCGCTGCGGACAACTGGTTTCCAGTCGAAGCTCACATCAACTACAAGAGTATGGTACTTGCCTACGGAGCACAAAGAGGAACTGCCCTTCCCTCCCTTCAGGCTATGCTCAAACCTTACAACCCAACCTGAGCATTCTGTTCTGTCACTGCTCGTCTGGCCCTCCTACCCCTACAGCAGTTCCCACTCAGCACAGTCCAAGCTTTTCTCTGTCCCCCAGAAGCTAGGACAGCAGAGCCCCTGCCCATCTTCCTGAAAACATCTGAAACCCTACCTCTTCAATTAATATCTTAAATAATCCCATAGCACCCCTCCTCACAGACCTTCCTGGTCAAATGTAGCGTAAAGTCACCTATCACCTATAGTGCTAGGAGAAAAAAATGTAAATAAGAAATCATAACCAAGCCAATACTTAATTTTTGATTTTTTTTAACCTTTTATTTTAACAGGGAATAATGTGCTCTGTATAATGTGTGTGTGTGTGTGTGTGTGTGTCCATTCAATACTTTAAATTGCATTAAAACTAATAGCAGGTTTACCCATCTCGGTGGAGACCCTAGGAACCTGAAGAGTTAACCAATCCTGTGAATGGGTTAGGTGACTCGGGTGTCTATACTTCAACAGAAAAGTTAGATAATATGGAAGTTTATGAAGTAGGGCCTTGTAAACAACAAAGGGAGTAATGTAGAGATGTACGGGTCTTTAGCGAAGTCCAGCCAACCTTTTGATACATGATGCAGTAATGAGTATCAAAACTGTTGCCTGTAACAAAACGAAGGGCACTATTGTAGGTGGCATCCAAAGGTATAAGAGTAGTAGCAGCTGCACTTTGATAAATAATATCACCATAATCAAGATCGGAAAAAAAGGTTGACTGAATAATCTGCTTGCTACTGTTTAGAGAAAGGCACAATCTGTTTCTGTAGAAAAAGACAACTTTAAATCTTAGCTTTTTAACCAGCTCGTCTGTATTAAAAAAAATGTCAATTCCATATCAATCCAAGTGCCTAAGTATTTTTATGCATGAACACATTCAAAGCATCTAATGAGTAAACATGTAGTTCATCTGAAACATTCATACGAGCGTTTAAAAACGACATGTATTTTGTTTTAAATTAGCAAGGGATTCCGGCATAGCTATACAATCTGACTGGAGTTTTGACACAGCCAGATCAACAGTTGGGGCAATAGCATACATAATAGTACCATCCACATATAGATTAAATTGACAGTTTTTAACAGATTGACCAATTGTGTTTATATAAATAATGAAGAGAACAGGTCCCAAAATTTACCCCTGAGGTGCATCTTTATGTACAGTACTTCAAGAAATGAACTTAACCCCATCAATCACAATGGCCTGAGTTCTGTCACTAAGATAATCATGAATCCATGAACAGGCATCAGAGCTCAGGCCTATCGAGGACAGTTTATTCAATAAAATAGCATTATCGACAGTATGAAAAACTTTTGACAGGTCCACAAACAGCACATTTCATTATAGAGTCTAAAGTATTGACAAGACCATTAACAACTAAAATGGTTGCTGTAATAGTGTTATGCCTAGGCCTAAACCCTTATTGGTTTACATTCAAAATACATTTCTCATATAAAAAAAGAGCTAAGTTGTACATTAACAAGCGTTCAAGAATCTTAGCTAGACAGAAAGCCTTGAAATGGGCCAATAATTATTAAGATCACTACTAACCTAGCCTTTATGGAGTGGCAGCACTGATTTCCATACTTTTTAAGTATTTCCTGAAGCAATGTTTAAAAATGTGGGTTACTGAGCCAACAATGATGCACACTTCAGCCGACCAGGATCCAATTGTTCGGCCCCTCTGGATTTCTTATTGTCTATTGCTAGCAAAGCATTCAGGACTTGTTTTTCTGTAAATAGCCTAAAATAATAATTTATCTGATCCTTCAACAAGTTTCCCCTATCAGCATCCAGCCCAACATCATTTGGTCTATCCCTATTAGTAATAGAGGAAGGAATAGAAATTGGATTTACTTTTCCAAGGTTACCCCCATAAGGCCTGAGGCTGCAGGCAATGTAAATATGAGGAACTCTGAGTAACCAATGATGGAATGTTATAAACTGACTTACCTGGGCTTTGGTTGCTATCGTGCAACAGCGCAAGCCCTCTACTTGATTTGAAAACTGAGGGGGTATTCAAGTTTATGGAATTCACATTTGACCTATAAGCACTGGGTGAGCAGACCACAGTGGGCTTCTCTTTTGAGCTCACAATAGCAGACATAAGAGTGGAGTTCAAAAGAACTGACAACACCCCTGAAATCCCAAAGTGTGAAATGGAGCTGATCCTCAGTCCCTCACTCCTCCCCCCTTCTCTTTCCCTGTCTCGGGTGGTTGAGGGAGCTGCTCATCAGGTCTATGTTGATCAGCCTGAGGAGTTCAACAGAGTTGTGTAGACCATCTGTGATAATGTAGACTGAGAATGAGTGATTGTGTGTGTGTGACTAATTTAACAATGCTGCTTAATTTTATTTATATAATACAGCCTACTGTGTAAGTTTTGTTGGCAGAGGCTGATTAGCTCAGTGCCAACCACTATAGGCTTTTAAAAAAGTGTTCCTTTTCAAGAGGCTTGACATGTCATGACATGTCATGACTGACAATAAGGTACCATTATAGTATCTTGACTTTATTATGAAGGGGTTGACTTATGACTGCCAATATCACGTGTTGTAATGAACTATTGAATAGGAAAAGGGCCAAATAAATGTAGAAAGATGTGATTTGCACATTACAGTTTATGTATGTGTATGAGGGAGTGTGTTCATAATTGTGCATGATGTCAAACTGAACACTTACATCATTAAAATATCAACTCTTTCATGACATGTACTTGGGTAAACCTGTTGCTGTCACTCTACCAATTCCCTCTCTCTCTCTCTGTTTCTCTCTCTCTCTCTCACAAACACACATAATAAGGACAAAGTATTTAAGTGGAATTAATTTACTCACATAGTATACAAATGTAAATAGCACACAAATACAATACACTATTAAAACAGTTACAGATTATATGCTGTTTGTGAAAAAATAAACGTGTGTAGCTGCCATTTCAGCGTTTCTGTCATAAACCTCTACCTTGGGTGCTTCATTTAGTTCAGAGCTAATTGTGTACTTACTATGGAGTTGATATTTGATAAGTGCAAAATAACAGCACATCTGATGTTAATACAAAACCTGGATCCAAAAAGCATGGGATGGAGCAGATTTAACTTGACTTCCTAATACTGATTTGTTCATCCAGTTCAAGTGGAAAGACTTTTAGACATTCACACTATATGTAATGCATTTTTTAATTTTTTTATTTTACCTTTATTTAACTAGGCAAGTCAGTTCAGAACAAATTCTTATTTTCAATGACGGCCTAGGAACAGTGGGTTAACTGCCTTGTTCAGGGGCAGAACAACAGATTTGTACCTTTTCAGCTCGGGGATTCAATCTTGCAACCTTACGGTTACTGGCCCAACGCTCTACCCACTAGGTTCCCTGCCGCCCTGCCGCATAAGCATGGATATGTGTTTGAAAGAACTGATCTGTTAAAATCCATAACAACGTTTAGAAGTTAATAATAACACCAAATTATCAGATAATTGCACAGTGTAAGTAAACACAAAGCCCTTCTATTGTGATAAATAATAGCTGAGAAAAATCTGATGGTGTCAAAGATAATGTATAATGTTCTGTCAACAGAACATGCCACACATTCTGTATAAAGTATTATTGTAAGGGCTGCAATCATTCGTTTAGCCACTTTTCAAGGCACATTATATAGGTCCAATCTGATATTTTGAAAGGGAGGAATGGAAAAATATGTGACATGACTATTGAAAATGCTTGTCTTGCATGGTGTATGGTTTTCCTGTCTCACAACCTGTACTTTCGAACATCATAATTGACTCAACAGCAACACCAGTGCTCTGGTAGAGGGAAGAGGAAGGGAAATGATTTCTTCTGACCTCCATAGTGATTATGCCTCAATAGCCAAGCAGACCAAGAGAGGTCTATGGTGTCTGAAGACTTATTTCTCCTTCACGTTGATGTCAGCAACACCATGGACCTGTGTGAGCTGTTTACAGTCCAGTGAAGCCAACAGTTTCCTGGGTCCAGGCAGGGTGGGGACAAAGACCTCCGTCTGAACCACAGTGGAGCGACTGGCCACGTCACTGAGAGATATGATAGAGATACTCAGTACTGCGCTTGTTCATAACATGAAGGAAGATTGACTACATGCACCACAGATTGACAGTGAGTATAGTGTCATACAGAAATTCAAAAAATTCCAATTTGAATTCAATTCCTTCAGGCTTCAGACAGTCTAGCTATACTGGAAATATAGGAGTACAGCTTGAAATGATTCAAAACAAATCCTACAGTAAATTTGTTGAAACTACGTCCATTAATTCCCTTAACTGGGAAATGTAAATATATAGAATTCCAATTCAATTACATTCCAAAGATTAAATGTTTTACAATTCCAATTAAATTCCAATTAAAAAAGTTAAAACAGTATAATTCCAATTCAATTACATTCCAAAGATTAAATGTTTTACAATTCCAATTCAATTCCAATTCAATTCCAATTCAATTCCAATTAAAAAAGTTAAAACAGTATAATTCCAATTCAATTCCAATTAAATTCCAATTAAAAAAGTTAAAACAGTATAATTCCAATTCAATTCCAATTCCACAATTTCAAGTGTTATTCAGTGTAAATTCTCCACTTCATGAGTGAATTCAAGAATTGAATTCGAATTTCAAATGAAATTGGATTTGACCCCAACCCTGGTTACAGGACATTTGTGTATGCCCATGTGATGAATGGAGTGACAAAGAGATATGGCAAGCAGAATGTATGCGAACATAGTTTCTCACCCAACAGTGATCTGTCGAACACTCTGCAGGCCCAGCCCCTCTACACGGAACACCACTCCCTTCAGCGTGCATGGCAGAGGGTTGGTGAAGGAGATCTCAGCCGCCATCTTTTTCCCCACCACAGCCTCCCCTACTGGCTAGGAGGGAAAAGTATATGGAAACCTTATCATTATAGAACATCTCTGGATTATGTTGTCAACAGACAATATTCAGATGGACAGACAGACACACATATAGATGCTGTGGATGATATTTATGGAGATATGAATTCATTCTGTTTAAGCTTACCTTAATGATGAGGTCAGGGGTGCGGAGGCGGAAGCTGAACTGAGTTGCCAGAACCTGCTGTGTCTCATTGACCCTGCCCGACAGGGTCAGCATCAGAGCAGCCTGGTCCACAAGCTGGTCCTGGTAGTTCTGGTACTGAAGGATCCACTCCAGGTTCTTCACTGTTAGGAGAGGGAGGCAGGACTAGGGTGAGAAAAACCTGGACATGCAATGAATAACACTGTCTGACTGAACATCCCTGATATACGTAACACAAGACATTTCCCAGTGGCTCACCTTCATTGGGTAGCAGCTCCACAGGAATTTGGTCCTTCTTGACAGTAGCCTTGACCACACCAGTGTAGTACATGACTGCCACCTGGCTGTGGAGGTTGATGGTGCGTGGTAGAGAACTAGCGTTGCGCATTACAATGGTCAGTTCTGCATCTCCCCCCATGCGTGGCCCCTCCCCATCCATGGTCACCTCTATGGATACATCCTGAGCGATGGGAGAGGAGTAGGCATTTGGTTTGGAGCCATAGCGACTTGCAGTCTCCACAGCGATGCGCTCCTCCTCTGTGCCTGGAGAGAATAACAATAAGAAAAAATGAAATAGATATTAACCTCTGGGTTCTTATACAGGAGACTGCTTGTATAGGTATGGCAATGAAACTATGATATGCAATGCTACCCAGTGTTTGTTAATGTTTGCACAGCTATGTGAAGCTACCTTCTGGGTGCTTGTAAAGGTCTGTGATGTCATTGCGTTCATCGGAGCCCACAGCCTTGGTGCTGATACAGTGGCCCACTGCGTTTTTCTCACTGTGGATCTGGGTGAAGGTGCCATCCAGGTTCCTCTGCCAGTAGATCTTATCACTGTTCACCTACAGTACAGGTACAGCAGAGAGAGAGAGATAGAGATGGTTGAGATGGAGGACATCTGAGACTAGGGGCAAGTGAGGTCATCACTGCGTCTGAGAGAAAGGAAGGGAGAAGACACACTAGAGACCCACCTCAGCAAAGACGAATGGTGAGTCATGTTTCAGGAATACTTGTCCGTTACGGATGGCATTGACGGAGGCGGGGCCACATCGATATGTGCCCTGACTGGTCTCCTGGGGGGTGGAGTCTACTACCTGCCAGCCGCCATAGCCAGGTGGCAAGTCTGGACGAGCCATCCAACAGTCGTTCCACACATGGAAGTTCCTAAAGCAGGAATGGGTTATAACTTAGATGTCATCTAGTAAATCTACATTGTATTTACATAAGTGGTGTGTGATGACATGACTAAGATGATGTAGTACTGAATGATACCATGAGTCAGAGAGTATGATTATATTCTACTCACCAGATGGAGTCAGAGTTGAGGTGATCTATAGACTCTAACTTCTCATCTAAATACACGTCTGTTGTCAAGGAGACATCTGTGTCATGGGCGGAGTTGAAGTTGGACACACTACGGGAGGGAATGCCCAAACACCTCAACACTGGAAGAGATTGGAGGGTGAGAGGTTAGGGGTCAATGCATAGCAACATAGCAATCAAGTTTCCCTCAGATAAGTCATTTGATTTATCCAAAGACATACAAACACACCTGTGGTGGTGACCCCAGAGAAGACCCAGCACTGGCCATATCTGACCGGTGCGCCTCCGTCCTTATGGTACTTATTCAGGATGTCCACACTGCCACTCCAGGATGTAGGGGAAGTCCCGCCCACATAGTTCCCTGACCAGTTCCCCTCCAGGATCCCACAGTCATCTGGGGAGTTGATCTGGGATAAAGGAGAGTACGAGTTCACTTTGGATTCAGTTTAGAGTTGGAATAATGAGGTCCCAGTTTGGTTGGACATTGGTTGGACTTAGAGGTGGAGGTTAGAGGTGATATTGTGAAGTTTTAAAATATAGGCCCTGTGTTTGCGAGGAGGACTCACCATGGCTGAAATGACTCGTACCACGTTGACAGAGTCTCCCCAGCCTGAGGGGGGGGTCGCACTCTTCTCCAAAGCATAAAGACAGGCATCCAGGATCCCCTTGTCAAACTGAGAAATAGAGAGGGAGAGATGGAAGGAGAGAGAGAAGCAGGGGCAATGATAGAAAGATGTTAGTTAGGTCTGTCCTACTCAGAACATTTCCCCATCAACTGACTTACAATCTTCATGTTCCTTCACCTGTCCATAGTTCCACGTTCTTGAACCAATCTGGTTCTCTGTGCCGTAGTAGAGCCTTCCAACATCATTCAGGATATACTCGTTCTTCTCATCGCCATCGTCCATGTACACTGTGTCATCTGACGGACAGGGAGAGAGAGGTTGTATCCATTTGTTCAAAAGGAAAACAATTCCATTGTGTGATGTCATCAGCCTGAAATGAGGGTGAAAACTATGGAGAGTCTCTGAGCTTACACTGTTAGAAAATAAACGGTGCTATCTAGAATCTAAAAAGGTTATTCGGCTGTCCTCATAGGAGAACCCTTTGATGAAACCTTTTTAGTTCCAGGTAGAACCCTTTTGAGGTCCATGTAGAATAATTTCGACAGAGGGATCTACCCTTATGGAACCCTTTTTTCTAAGAGTGTAGGGTTGGCTGAGGACAGGGACAAGCTCTCTTTGTATTAACTCATTGACTTCTTCCTTGTTTGTCTCCTTCTCCCTCTCTCTCTCCCTCTCCCTCTCTCTCTCTCTCACACACAAAGGCAACCTGCCTAAATGACTACAGACCCATAGCACTCACGTCCGTAGCCATGAAGTGCTTTGAAAGGTTGGTAATGGCTCACATCAACACCATTATCCCAGAAACCCTAGACTCAATCCAATTTGCATACCGCCCAAACAGATCCACAGATGATGCCATCTCTATTGCACTCCACACTGCCCTTTCCCATCCTGGGACTAAACACCTCTCTCTGCAACTGGATCCTGGACTTTCTGACAGACCGCCCCCAGGTGGTGAGGGTAGGTAGCAACCCATCTGCCACGCTGATCCTCAACACTGGAGCTCCCCAGGGGTGCGTGCTCAGTCCTCTCCTGTACTCCCTTTTCACCCATGACTACATGGCCAGGCACGACTCCAACACCATCATTAAGTTTGCAGACGAAACAACAGTGGTAGGCCTGATCACCGCCAACGACGAGACAGTCTATAGGGAGGAGGTCAGAGACCTGGCCGGGGGTGGTGCCAGAATAACAACCTATCCCTCAACGTAGCCAAGACTAAGGAGATGATTGTGGACTACAGGAAAAGGAGGACCGAGCATGCCCCCATTCTCATGGACGGGGCTGTAGTGGAGCAGGTTGAGAGCTTCAAGTTCCTTGGTGTCCACATCAACGACAAACTAGAATGGTCCAAACACACAAGTCAGGGCACGACAAAGCATATTCCCCCTCAGGAAACTAAAAAGATTTTGCATGGGTCCTGAGATCCTCAAAAGGTTCTACAGCTGCACCATTGAGAGCTGGTTGCATTAGTTGCATTGCTGCCTGGTACGGAAATTGCTCGGCCTCTGACTGCAAGGCACTACAGAGGGTAGTGCGTACGGCCCAGTACATCACTGGGGCTAAGCTGCCTGCCATCCAGGACCTCTACACCAGGCGGTGTCAGAGGAAGGTCCTAAAGATTGTCAAAGACCCCAGCCACCCCAGTCATAGACGGTTCCCTCTACTACCACATAGCAAGCAAGCGGTACCGGAGTGCCAATTCTAGGACAGAAAGGCTTCTCAACAGTTTTACCCCCAATCCATAAGACTCCTGAACAGGTAATCAAATGGCTACCCGGACTATTCACATTGTGTGCCTCCCCCCAACACCCCAAACCCTATTTTACGCTGCTGCTACTCTCTGTTTATCATATATGCATAGTCACTTTAACTATACATTCATGTACATACTACCTCAATTGGGCCGACCAACCAGTGCTCCCTCACATTGGCTAACCTGGCTATCTGCACTGACCCACCACCCGCCAATGCCTCTTTTAACCATATCTACATGTACATACTACCTCAATCAGCCTGACTAACCGGTGTCTGTATGTAGCCTCGCTACTTTTATAGCCTCGCTACTGTATATAGCCTGTCTTTTTACTGTTGTTTTATTTCTTTACTTACCTATTGTTCACCTAATACCTTTTTTGCACTATTAGTTAGAGCCTGTGAGTAAGCATTTCACTGTATTGATTTGATCAATTCAATTCAATTAAATGGGCTTTATTGGCATGGGAAACATATGTTAACATTGCCAAAGCAAGGTAGATAATATACAAAAGTGAAATAAACAATAAAATGAACAGTAAACATTACACACCGAAGTTCCAAAAGAACAAAGACATTACAAATGCCAGGTCTGCCTACGGCGGCCTTCCTCAATTTTATTTTATATTTTACCTTTTACCTTTATTTAACTAGGCAAGTCAGTAGGTAGCACACGGGAGGACATTTTTGTATTTTTCTCTCTCTCTCTCTCTCTCTCTCTCTCTCTCTCTCTCTCTCTCTCTCTCTCTCTCTCTCTCTCTCTCTCTCTCTCTCTCTTTCCCTCCCTCCCTCCCTCTCTCTTTCTCTCTCTCTCTCTCACCTTTACACCAGGGGTTAAACAGCATGCAGATGTCATTCCCAGGGTCATGTGTAGATGTGGCCTCCCCCTTTGGGCTTTGCGTTGCCACGGTGAGCTGGTATCGGCCAATCACGGCTGTGGGCGGGGAGTTGATGGACAGCTTGAGCCTCTTGCCGTCCCGTTGCACAATCTTGGCCTCCCAACGGTCATCCTCCAGCTCCTCAACCAATGGGATGATGACATGGGTGCCCTTTGCCACTGTAGGCAAGGGTCCTATCCCAGACAGACACAAACAAATATTATTCAGTATCATTGAATAAAATATGTTGAAATTATGTCGTGCAATTTCTCTTACTCCTATTTTAGCTGAATGTTTAATTTATTGCTGTCATGAAAAAAATAACATGAAGTTGGTTTGTTGGCAACACCGACAAAAACAGTCATTTCATTTGGTAATAAAACACACGTGTTGATTTATAATCTGTAGTTAGTTACTAACGGCATCAAGAAATTGCTTCCTAAAAGAGTTCTATGTCAGATTGGTGACTGCACCCAAGGTGTTAACAGGGTGTGCTTGAGAAAACAAGCAGAGCAACATTCTCATCCTCAAACACACACACACACACACACACGCATCTACAATCCACCCGCAGTACACTCATTCTGCAGATCTATACAGTATCTGTCCTAAATGTTGATTTGCTGCTTGTCTATTAATACACATCTCTCATTCAGTACACACTCATATTCAATTAATCTCTAAGATAAATATTACAATCTAGAAGCTGAAAGTGCATGGTGAAATTAGTTGGTGGGTTGGTTGGTGGCGAAGCTGTTTATGGTAGAAATTAATTATCAGTGGAAAGAGGGGATTTTGCAGGACTGTGAGAGAGGCAGGCTCCTGTTAAACACTGGAGGCTTGCCACAAACCACATGCATGACTCCAGTTACCATGGTGATAATCACCAAAACATGGTGCAGGCACAGGGCCGTTCCAAGACACAAGCGCACACTGCCACACAAGCTCATGCCAATAAACAAAAACACACAACCAACTAGTTACTCTGTCAGTTCCCATGATTGGTTATAAAGGGCTTACTGTTATCATGCGCACTTGTTAGCCCTAGGGCTTCCCATCAGGGGAACTAGGGAGGACATTTTTGAGTCATTGTAACCCTTCATGATTCAGCAGAATGTCTCACTGACCTGTCCTAAGCTCCAGGTGGAGTCTGTCCGTGTTGGAATTGTAAGGTCGTGAGAGGTCAAGCCACATCATGAAGATCTGACCCCTGCGGATGATGAGGCCATCACCGTAGTAACGGTCTGTGTGATGCTCCATGCGGTTCTGACCTTTATTTTTTTTCATCAGGTCTATGGACCGCACAATCAACAACAGCTCTGAGACAACAGGAAGAGAGGGAAGTTCATATTAAAGTCAACCCTTCTGTCACAAATGTCACAATGTCTTGCGTAGTAACAATGAAATAAATACAATGCTCAAATTTTGCTGTCTTGAAATTAAATCTAAAAAGGGATTCAATTCGTTTTTTTCTTACAGATCTACACAACCTACTCCAATTTCTTTAAGTGAAAGAAAATTATCTAAAATGTTCCAAATGAATAATACATGTAAAAAAATATCAAGTTGTTATGATTGTATATGTTTTCACAGCCCAGAGTTAATACACTGAACAAAAATATCAATGCAACATGCAACTATTTAAAAGATTTTACTGAGTTACAGTTTATATAAGGAAAGCAGTCAATTGAAATAAATTCATTTGGCCATAACATGTGAATTTCACGACTGGGAATACAGATATGCATCTGTTGGTCACAGATAGCTTAAAAAAATATAGGGGCATGGATCAGAAAACCAGTCAGTATCTGGTGTGACCATTTGCCTCAGGCAGTGTGGCACATCTCCTTCGCATAGAGTTGATCAGGCTGTTGATTGTGGCCTGTGGAATGGTGTCCAACTCCTCTTCAATGGCTGTGCAAAGTTGCTGGGAACTCAGTGGGAACTTGAACACGCTGCTGTGCACGTCAATCCAGAACATCCCAAACATGCTCAATGGGTGACATGTCTGGTGACTCTACAGGCCATGGAAGAACTGAGACATTTTCAGCATCCAGGAATTGTGTACAGATCCTTGCGACATGGGGCCGTGCATTATCATGCTGAAACATGGGGTGATAGTGGACGATGAATGGGATGACAATGACCTTTATGGTCGGTCTGGTCATAGTATCTCTGTGCATTCAAATTGCCATCGATAAACTGCAATCGTGTTCGTTGTCCGTAGCTTATTCCTGCCCATACCATAACCCCACCGCTACTTTGGGGCACTCTGTTCACAATGTTGACATCAGCAAACCGCTCGCCCACATGATGCCATACAGGCTGTCTGCCATCTGCCCGGTACAATTGAAACCGGAATAAATCTGTAAAGAACACACTTCACCAGCGTGCCACTGGCCATAGAAGGTGAGAATTTGCCTACTGAAGTCGGTTACGACGCCGAACTGCAGTCAGGTCAAGACCCCGATGAGGACAACGAGCACGCAGATGAGCTTTCCTGAGACGGTTTCTGACAGTTTGTGCAACAATTCTTCGGTTCTGCAAACCCACAGTTTCATCAGCTGTCCTGGTGGCTCATCTCAGACCATCCCGCAGGTGAAGAAGACAGATTTGGGGGTCCTGGGCTAGCTTGGTTAAATGTGGTCTGCGGTTGTGAGGCCGGTTGTACACACTGCCAGATTCTCTAAAACGACGTTGGAGGCGGATTATGGTAGAGAAATTAACATTGAATTCTCTGGAAAAATCTCTGGTGAACATTCCTGCAGTCAGCATGACAATTACACGCTCCCTCAAAACTTGAGACATCTGTGGCATTGTGTTGTGTGTATAGAAAATGTCTGGGATCTTTTATTTCAAGATTCTGCCAACTTTGCACAGCTGTTAGGTCAACATTGTGGGAGCCTTGATTACAAAATTATGTTATATTTATGCACCAAATGGTTGTTTTATGAAATAGAGTAAGGTTCTTAGAACTCTCTCTCTCCCTTTCTGAGTTAACTGAGAGGAATATTTTGCAGCTTGGGCTGGCAACTGATTAAGTGATGGCTTGGTGATAAAATACCTACAGCTGGCATTCCATAGATCAGATGCAGTATTCCTAATTATCCTGGCATCTGGGAGACAACACCAGAGGCAGATGACCAGAGTATGAACCCAAAGTGACTTATGGTGCCCCCCAATCTATATGGGAGGGGTGGAACCAAGCATTCTTGGTATCAGTTATGTAAACTGATCATTGCCTGTAAAGGGTAGGCTCTCGGGCTCAACAGTCAAGACTTTTGGGTCGACGGTTTCATTATTTCAATAATTAATCGATATTGAATAAAGATGATTGTTTGAAGAAATGACAAAGTCTCTCTCATTTGAATACAATATTCAAATATACAACATATATCCATTGTCTTTGTCACAATTGCTCAAGCCCAGTAAATTTGGTTGAGAATAATTCAAGGACGTCAATATTCAAACTGTGTCTCTGATTTTCAAGCTAATTTAAGTCAGGAATGAGGCTGGACCACTCAGGGACACTCAACAACTCTTGGAAAGTCATTCTGGTGTGTCGTTGGCATTAAAATGTGAGTAATTGTACCACTGAAAAAGAAAACTCTATCCCAGGGTTAGGTTTTCAGTAGACTGTGGTTAGTTTACCTCTAACTTTTTACCTGGGCTTATCTCCTTTCATATTTACTTTTGATCCTGAAAAACTTCCCAGTCCCTGCCGGTGACAAGCATACCCATAACATGATGGTGCCACCACAATACTTGAAAATACAGAGGTTTTTACTTTGTGTTGGGTTGCATTGAATTTGATCCAAACCTGTATTGTTTTATTTAGGCCAAAAGCAAATTTCTTTGCCCTGTTGTCTTGCAGTATTACTTAATGGCCTTGTTGCAAATAGAATAGAGTGGATTTTTTAACACAGGATTCCTTCTTTCACTTTGTCACACAGGCCAGTAATTTGAATCCTTACAGAAAAACCACATGATTTCACACATGGAAAATCACATGACCCCACATGAAATTTCACGTGAATTTCATTTTTGGAACAATTCACATGTGATTACATGTTTTCACATGTGTAGTTTCATGTTATCACATGTTGCTTTACATGTTGTCATATGCTATCATATTAACTAAGATCATAGATCACGTTTTCCATAAGGAGAGTGAATGCAATGTTGTTGATCCTCTGTATTTTTAATTAGTGTGGTGGCAGCATCATGTGATGGGCATGCTTGTCACCGGCAGGGACTGCAGAGTTTGTCAGCCCATGTCAAAAGTTACTGAAAACAAACCTCAGTCTACTGAAAACCTAACTCTGGGTAAGAGTTATATTTTTCAGCGGGACAATTACACAAATGTTAATAAGAGACAGGGTTTGAATATTGCTGCCCAACTATTTTTATGAGCTTGAGCAATTTTGACAAAACAATGGAAATATGTTGCTCTATGAGTAGTGAAAGGTTGGTAGCATCTTATTAAAAATTACTCACAGCTGTAATGGCTGCCAAAGGTGCTTCCACCAAGTATTAACTCTGGGGTGTGAAGACATACGCAATCAATACATCTTCATTTTTTTATGACTTTCACTTTGAAAATGTGGAGTAGCTTGTGTAGATAGGTAGGAAGGAAATCCAATTGAAGATTTAATTTATAAGGCAGCAAAATGTAAAGACTGCAAGGGGTGTGTAGACTTTCACTAGCGACTGTATGGTATTTTTAAAAGTGTAAATTACCTTCAAGGTTACTTCCATTAGTGACTGGCTTGTCACCATTCCCCGCAAGCTTGTCTGCATCATCGATCCCTGTGACAACCTTATCTGCGATGTCATCATCTTTGCTCGGTCTTTGACAGCAACAAGGACAGATCTTACGTAACCATTGTCGACACCCCCCTTCTTCTGTGTTCTTCTCTGGCTCCTCATCTTTCTCCCATCCCAGTGTGACTGATGGGAAGCGACCAACTGTAGACGTGTTTCTGACTGATGGTGTTTCCACAGGCATCCTGAGAATCAGAAGAAAACAGAGAGTGGCATGTATTGTTGTCACTTTGCGTGTGCTTAGAACTCTATCCTCAATCCAGATCCATCCAATAACCTTTTGAACAATTGTCATTATAATTGGCCAATGTGCATCACAAATCAAATGTAGTCCTCTCGCCTAATGAGTGAATTAAAGCTATGGTATACTCATCACTTGCATCAATATATTAATCGCATCAATATATTAATACCCCTCCTAACTCTCCTATTATGTGTCCAGTCTCTCCCATAAACTCCTCTTCTTCTTCCACTCTCTTTTATCCAACTCCTTTTTATATCATTCCCCCCACCACACACACACGCACAATTGTCATACTTGAGTAAAAGTAAAGATACCTTAACAGAAAATTACTCAAGTAAAGTACATTATTTTCTATAGAAATGTAGTGAAGTAAAAGTAAAAGTTGTCAAAAATATAAATCGTAAATTACACATACCCCAAAACACTGTAGTACTTTACAATAGTACTTTAAAGTATTTTTTATTTCTGTATTTACACCACTGGTAATAATTATTTTAAATCATTATTTAATCATCAGTTTTTATTTACTAACTATATTTTATCAATGTACCAATCAGGCTTCAGGAAGAAGCATAGCACAATTACAGCAGCCATGGAGGTTTTAAATTATAAAACTGAAGCCCTTGACAAAATACAGCACTGTGTCTCACTTTTATTGATCTCTCTAAGGCTTTTGATACAGTTGATCATGCTATACTAAGGCAGAGATTGTCGAGTGTAGGTCTTTCAGAGCATGCAGTTGCATGGTTTGCTAACTATCTGTCTGATAGAACTCTGTGCACTCAATTTGATGGGCTTATGTCTGTTAAATTGTCTGTCTTTAATGGTGTGCCCCAAGGCTCTGTACTTGGTCCTCTCTTATTCACTATTTATATAAATGATTTAGACAAAAATGTCCAAAGGAAGGAGGCTAGTATCAGCTACATTTATGCCTTTACTAGACTATGGGGATATTTTATATATGAATGCTTCCGCTCAGTGTTTGAGATCAATTGACACCCTTTACCATGGCACTTTGAGATGTATTTTAAACTGCAAAACACTTACGCACCACTGCACTTTGTATACCAGGGTTGGATGGCCTTCTCTAGTCACTCGTAGGCTCAGGCACTGGTATACTTTTATTTACAAAGCCATTTTGGGTTTACTATCTTTTTATTTGGGCATTTTTATTGTTCAGAAATGTGGTGGGTACACTCTTCGTTCGCTGGACTTTGTCCTGCTAACTGTTCCAAATTAATTGGAATTTGGTAAAAGGGCTTTTATGTACTCTGCGCCATCGTCTTGGAACACCTTACAAAATACTTTTAAACTGGAAGAACTTGTCCCGATTGGTATTTTTAAATCACTGATGAATGATCTTGAGACTGATCCCCTGACCTATCAATGTTTTTAATTTGCTGTTTTTGATTTTGTTATACTCTTGTGAATTCTATGGTTTTTACTAGATTACTTGTAGTTTTTCATGTTGTTTGTCTGTAGTTTTTGTAATGACTTGGTGCTGCCTATCTTGGCCAGGACGCTCTTGAAAAAGAGATTTGAAATCTCAATGAGCCCTTCCTGGTTAAATAAAGGTTACATTTTAATTTTAAAAAAATCATCTTTGTAGATTGCTTTCCAGTAACTTCTTTAGTCCTAAAAGAAGCCTTTCCCACAATCTATCTGCATTCCTGCTTCGCACAATCTATCTGCATTCCTGACTGTTACTACACAGTGACAGAGCAGTCTCAATAAGGAAACACTGCAAGCTCTAATGTAGCCCTTTTTATCTCAATATCAAATCATTTCTGTGTAACAATTTACCCTTGCCTACAATTTCCGCGGCCGCGCTGAAATCTAATTGTCATAATACAGAAATCTCCATCAAATTCCATCTGTTTAAGATAGAGATATGTGTTTTTTCCATGGGCTGCGTGTCAATCCCGCTTCTACTGTATGGTGAAAGGTAGCAGAGCTCGTGCAATGTTTGTCAGACCATGAGACATCCCAAAAATCTGTCTTCTCAGGAAAACATCTGTAGCGTCCGAAAGGTTTGTTCTATAAACCAAACTACACTGAACAAAAATATAAACGCAAGATGTAAAGTGTTGGTCCCATGTTTCATCAGCTGAAATAAAAGATCCCAGAATTTTTCCAGATCCACAAAAAGCTTATTTCTCTCACGTTTTGTGCACAAATTTGTTTACATCCCTGTTAGTGAGCATTTATGATTTGCCAAGATAATCCATCTACCTGACAGGTGTCACATATCAAGAAGCTGATTAAACAGCATGATCATTACAAAGGTGCACCTTATGCTGGGGACAATTAAAGGCCACTTTAAAATGTGCAGTTTTGTCACAAAACACAATTACACAAATGTCTCAAGTTTTGAGGGGGAGTGCAATTCGAATGCTGACTGCAGAAATGTCCACCAGAGCTGTTGCCAGAGAATTGTTGCCTTCAATGTTGTTTTAGAGAATACGTCCAACCGGCCTCACAACCACAGACCACGTGTAACCTCGCCAGCCCAGGACCTTCAGATCCGACTTCTTCACCTGCGGGATCGTCTGAAACCAGCCACCCGGACAGCTGATGAAACTGAGTATTTCTGTCTGTAATTAAGGCCTGGCTCCCCAGTGGGTCTTGCCCAGTCATGTGAAATTCTTAGATTAGGGCTGAATGAATTTATTTAAATTGACTGATTTCCTTATATGAACTGTAACTCAGTAAAATCATTGAAATTGTTGCATGTTGCATTTATATTTTTTGTTCAGTACATTATGACCACTCTATTAAAAAATGGGACTCTCATGAATACGATGGTGTCGGTTTTGCTCTAGGACGGCCACAAGCCTCAAGACTCAACTGAAGGTCCCCGTACCAGTTTAAAAAATATATAGAAATACATATAGAGGTAGTTTAGTCCTAAAATAAGGGGATAAGTGAATCTGTTATTCAATGTGTTTCTATTGGCTAATAGCAGTAATGCCAAATAGTTTCACTCCCCCCCCAAAAATGTGATACCTTAATAAGGGGTCTTAAAAATCTAAATCAAATAGCTAAATGATCTTTGGTATGACCATTTTAAAACACTTCCATATCTTAGATTAGATTAGACCCCCCCCCCCCCCCCCCCCCCCCCCCCCCCCCCTTCTACTGGCTTAGACACGGCTTAGACTCTAGAGGTAAGTATCTTACTGTGATTGTTTTTACTTAAAGTGGTCAAAAATTTACAAAAAAAAGCTTATTACAAAATATAAGTTTCCCAAGAAAGAATTTTGCTAGGACTGTCTGGTAGAGAAAAACTTAAAACTAGCTGTTATTGTCAGAGAGGTTTTAAACTCTTGATTATTGGTCTATTAACTAATGTCACCAGGCAAGCCAAAACTCCATCCCGCCAAAACAGGCTGAAATTTCAGGTGGTCTTTTCAAACAGCTCTTACACTAAAGGGAAATATAATAATTTTCACAATTTCACAGTATTATTACAACCTCATAGTGTAGAAATACACATAAAAAGCACAGGGCCTTTAAAGTCGCCTGACTACCTCATTACTTATGTACATGCCAATGAGGAGAATCAAAGAAGGGAGTGGAGAGATTGAGGCTAAATTATAGACAGAGAGAGAAAGGAATGTTTCTTCATCGTCAATGTTAAACCTTACACTTGTGACCTCAGACTTAAGAACAACCATGGGAGGGAGAGAGGGTGTAAAAACATTCCACTGACTGAGTTCAAGATAGAAATTGCGCAACTGCTGAGATATGTGAACAAGTGGAATAGTGGGATATGTTGTGAACAGTCTAACTAAAATTGGAAATGCCTAAATAGTGCAAATATAACTGGACACTTGCTGCCTACACATAAATATATGCACATACCGTACATTCACAAACACGATATGCATGCAATATATATATACACACACACACACACACACACACACACACACACACACACACACACACACACACACACACACACACACACATAAACCATCAGACACACGGACACACACTCATATACAGGTAATTGCCAAAATAAAGGAAACACCAACATAAAGTCTCTTAATAGTTGTTGGGCCACCATGAGCCAGAACAGCTTCAATGTGCCTTGACATGTGTCTGGAACTCTATTGGAGGGATGCGACACCATTCTTCCATGAGACATTTCATCGTTTAGTGTTATGTTGGTGGTGGAAAACGCTGTCTCAGGCCCCACTCCAGAATCTCCCATAAGTGTTCAATTGGGTTGAGATCTGGTGACTTACGCGGCCATGGCATATGGTTTATAGCATTTTCATGCTCATCAAACCATATGTTTGCCAACATCTTAAACCAGGTCAGCTTTGAAATAATATGCTCTCCATCTTATCTGCCAGGGTTGAAAGTGCTGCAAGTGAATGTGAGCATGTTTCAGTAGCCTGTGGGTTAGGCATGGCTAGACTTTGACTGATACATAATGTACACTGTTGAAGCCTGTTTCTGATACTACTGTGTTAGAGCAGTCTTCCATGACCTGAACACCTTGCCTAGTATACTTGATTATGAGATGAGGGTTGAAATAGTCATACTGTATAGGTCAAGTAATGTAGGCTGGTGAGGTGTATCCGAGTGAGTGAACTCATAAGTGCTTGAATTATTTGTTTCTTTGTTATTACTTTTCTGATATAATACTGCAGAAACAGGCTTAACAAAGGAGGATGTAAATAGGGCAGGTCTCAAAATAACAGACCAATCCATTATAATGACATGCAGGCACGAAATCATACAACAAGGACACACAAAATAATCTAGTTTATTACCACACCCTATTATACATTTTTTCTTGGGTCCTTTTCCTTAGTCACACCCTTTCTGTTCTGTGAAAATCTGTCTGTCTATTATTTGAATTACAATGTTTTTCAATGTAGACAAATACATTTCTTATAACATTGCAGGTTTATTTTAACTGTTTAACTGTTTCACAGCTGTTACACTTTTACTGAATTATTATTATTATTATTATTTGACACCCTTATTTTACCAGGTAAGTTGACTGAGAACACATTCTCATTTACAGCAACAACCTGGGGAATAGTTACAGGGGAAGGAAGAGGGATGAATGAGCTAATTGGAAGCTGGGGATGATTAGGTGGCCATGATGGTATGAGGCACCACCGATCATCAGGACACCTGTTTAATGTCCCATCCGAAAGACAGCACCCTACACATGTCCCCAATCACTGCCCTGTTTCATTGGGATCTCCTTAGACCAGAGGAAAGATTGCCTTCTACTGGCCCTCCAACACCACTTCCAACAGCATCTGGTCTCCCATCCAGGGACCGACCAGGACCGACCCTGCTTAGCTTCAGCCAGCAGTAGGATGCAGGGTCACTAATTGATTGGCCAAACAAATGAGTTAATTTGTTACTTTGTCAGCGGCCAATTGGCTAATCCTGCCGGTTCACTCTGGGTTCTAAAAAAGTGTCCTAACTATCAACAGAAATGACGCCGCTGACGGAAATGGAGTCACTGCTTAGTTCACGCAGCACATCTTAATAAACAAAGGAATGTTTGGCGGGAAAGAGGGGCCAAGCACCGAGAGTTATGCCAATTTTCGCCATCTATATGGGAGGTGTGAATTGTAGGATATTATCACGTTCCATGTGCTCAGGTAGAAACCATAGTCTAGTTGATACATCAGGTATTATTATGTGGGTGAGTCAACTTCTTTGAAGGACATTGTTTTATATAATTTAATACATGTTACTGTGCTCCATTTCAGGTAAACTTTATTACAAGAAACAAAACATTTAATAATTTTGAGACTACAGGAAACAACGTCAGTCATGGCTACTTTGGTTGGCAACAGCCTTGGGCTATCGTAGTCTTGACTGTAGAAAAACAGGAATCTCTGAAGTTTTTGGGGGGTATCTTTACTATTTACTACTACTCCTTTACTATTTATATTTTTTGACAACTTTAACTTCACCACATTCCTAAATAAAATAATGCTGTTTTTACTCCATACATTTCCCCTGACATCCAAAAGCACTCATTAGATTTTGAATGCTTGGCAGGACAGGAAAATAGTCAAATTCATGCAATTATCAAGAAAACATCCCTGGTCATCCCTACAGCCTCTGATCAGGCGGACTCACGAATGCTTTGTTTGTAAATTACTGTATGTCTGAGTTTTGGAGAGTGCCATCAGTAAATGTACAAAAAACAAGAAAATTGTGCCATTTGATTTGCTTAAAATAAGGAATTTGAAATGATTTATACTTTTACTTTGATACTTAAGTCAATTTAAAACCAAATACTTTTAGGATTTTTTTAAATGTGCAAAAATTCCTAAAAACTTGTTTCGACTTTGTCATTATGGGGTGTTGTGTGTAGATTGCGGAGAAATTGTTATTTATTTAATCCATTTTAGAATAAGGCTGTAAAGTAACAAAATGTGGAAAAGGTCAAGGGGTCTGAATATGTTTCGAAGGCACTGTATGCATCTTATTATATTTCAAAATGTAAATTCTTATTCGCTAGTCTATACTTGTAATTTTGTAGGCCATATGTACTGCACCAGAATTGCAGGTTCTCCACCAGCTTTATCATGGTTTGAACGAGGTGCCTAATTCCAGTCCATATAATACAGTATAATACAATGGAGTAATACAGTTCACAAAATATTAGCATACTGGAGTTTGTTTCACTTGTTTACCCAAGAGAGCATATCTATGGGCTTTTATGTTTTATATCATATATATCATAGGCCTATATTGGATAACGGCACAATCATTTGTGCTTGGGCTCATTAAATGCCTTTAATGTAGGGCTCATAAAATGTATTTAATGTACGGCTCATCAGGCTCAGGTAGCATCTGGCTTGAATATTTGATCAAAACTCCAATCAAATCCAAACATAGGCCTATTTATATGCTGTATATGCTTTTGAATGACACTTCCAGGGTTAGCCTGGAGAAAAGTGATTTTTTTCTCGGGAAAAAAAAAATCAACTGGAAAATATTCATAAATTAATTACATCAATTAATGAATCAAGATGTCAATTATAGGCATTTGTAGATATTCACTTACTTTGTAATCTATGTGTTGAGTTCTCCGATGGGTTAAAGTGTTTGTTGAATCACCTGGCAGCCCTTGTCTGACTGAACAGTCAGATAAGCAGGTTCAAAATAATATTGCCCTGGTATGCGGTGCGTGTCTTCTTTTCTTCACAGATTATGCGGTCTTCACGCTGTGTTCACGCTGTGAACTACTGTTAGTATATCGTCTTTGAGAGACCTTTTAAACTAAAGATTGTGAGGCAGTAGACACACCCTCCTCCCCACCTCATAAGGGGAGGAAAAGTCATGTATCTTTACACACAGGGGATCAGTCATGAGACTGCTCACATGAATGCAGTAGTTGAACCAGTCAGGCTTCCATGCAGAAACTCCACACACACACACGCACACACACACAAACCTAAGCATACATATGAGACATCTACTTGTGATGTCACTCTCACTCTCATGTGAGCCCCTTAGAGTGCCATTTCCCATAAATCTTGTGACTGCAAAGGGGAAAGTTGCCTCTGAGTAAGTTCAAACAAACCCCTCCAAACACAGAGCAGTCATTAGGACATGATCTGTAACTACAGTGCAGTCTAAAAATATGTAAACACAACGCCTGTCATACGGTATCCACATTTGCTGTATTATACTGTGTGTGGTAAAACAGTTAGCTCTGCAATCTGAGAGAATTCATGGTGACAAATGTAAAGTTCAACATATCTGAGATTCTCATGTGTGATGTAAAATCAAATCCACATGGGTCTCTTTAAACAGAACCATAGCCCCTATCACATGACAGTGCAATATCTTATAACTTCTTGCTTCACATTCTCGTAACATTCATTTCACCATTATTTTGTATAAATGTCAGTGAAATTAATTTCTGTTTGTCAACAGTGAGGGTAAGAAGTAGACTATTTATCATGAATAAGTAGATTTAGTTGAAAGGTTCTTAGGAACCAGGCTCACGGTACCATGGGTCAGGAAATGGAAACATGTCATTGCAAGAATTTCCTAATGAGCCAGAATGAATACAGCATGTTGGCAGAATTCAAAACTACATAGAATAATGCCACCACTTTCCTTTTCCACTTAACTTTAACTGCTGTGGATTGTGTCAGTATACGTATATTTACACAAATTGTTCACTTACACACAAAAACGTACAATAATGTCAGCTAAAAGTCTTCCCAGACATATTGAGAGAACGGGGACTGGTTCATACACACATATGGGAGTAGTTACACACACACACACATACTGAGGGATTGGTAAGGGTTGCCATATTGCCCTGGGCAAGTGACCTAAGCAGTTGCGGAAGTTGAGCCTGTTCTTTGGTTGCCCCATTGGGCAGTAGATTTTTTTTTTACTGATAACAAACAAAATGCAAAGAATTCCAGTAGTCTGGTCCTTCTTGTTCCTCCCCTGTGTTTAGGTGAAAAAAAGCTACTTTACATTTTTGGGCATGTGATCATCATCTTTGGCCAACACAAAAATACTCCTGACTTGCCCAATAAGCAAATGCCTTTCAGACCTTAAAGCTGAGATCCCCAAAAGGTGAAATAGTGCCACTGGCCGCCCCAGGCACATTTGTTCTTGTTTTTGAAAAGGAGGAGATAAACATCCAGCAACCTAATAAAAAAATATCGTAGTACATGCTCTTCTGTTTTATCGCACGTGCAGTGATGTCCAAGGGGAATAAAACAGTGTTAGTTGTTTTAATTGGAGTCTTTGTTTTTGTATTATACAATAGGTGGGACTAATCCTGAATGCTGATTGATTATTAAAACCTACACTAACCAGAAGCCATGGATAGATGACAGCATTCGCGCAAAACTGAAAGCGAGAACCATCACATTTAACCATGGCAAGGTGACTGGGAATATGGCAGAATAAAAACAGAGTAGTCATTGCCTCTGCAAGGCAATCAAACAGGCAAAACGTCAGTATAGACACTGACGTCTTGCTTCCAGACAAGCTAAACACCTTCTTTGCCCGCTTTGAGGA
Organism: Oncorhynchus mykiss; assembly: GCF_013265735.2. Classification (NCBI taxonomy): domain Eukaryota; kingdom Metazoa; phylum Chordata; class Actinopteri; order Salmoniformes; family Salmonidae; genus Oncorhynchus; species Oncorhynchus mykiss. The sequence goes on from NC_050570.1 coordinate 25,323,902, forward strand.
TAACACAGTGCCACCGACGCAGCCCGCTACCAAGGACTGTGGGCTCTCCTTCTCCACTTGCTTCAAGATGGCCACTATTGTTCCCAAGAATGCAAAGGTAACTGAACTAAATTACTATCGCCCTGTAGCACTCACTTCTGTCATCATGAAGTGCTTTGAGAGACTAGTCAAGGATCATATCACCTCCACCCTACCTGTCATCCTCCAATTTCTATGTTTGGGATTGAGTATGATTCCCAATTAGAGGCAGCTGATTATCATTGTCTCTAATTGGGGATCATACTTAAGGTGTCCCTGTTCCCACCTGTTTTTGTGGGATTTTGCTTGTGTATGTGCTTGTAGCACCACTGAGGTTACGTTTCGTCACTTGTTTATAGTTTTTTTTTGTTGAAGTTTCACTGCAAATAAAGATGTGGAACTCGACACACACGCTGCGCCTTGGTCCCGTCCTTATCACGAAAATGACACACTCACCCACTCCACACTGAATAGCAGGCTAGTGATTGCTTTGCAATTTTTGCAGGTAGACACGGATTCCTTCCAAACCACTCATTGTTGAATTTGTGATTTCCAACTTGTTGTGTAATGTTCATGTCCAATGGCCGATGAGCACCAATACGTTTTATCTATAATTTCTCTTCATTATTTCTCTTCATATGAGAAGGATTGAAAAGGATCTGTCAGTAGATTGTCGACTTGATTCATTATGATGATTGCTAGCTTACTAACTAAGATTTTGAAAGACTGACATGATCAGTCCAATCAAAGCTATGCTAGCTATAACGTGATTTGAGGTAATTGTATCTATGGCCAATGACATCGAGCCTTCTTGGATGGGCACTTCTAATGTAACTCTATGGCAGCACCCAAGGGGCTTGAATTTTCGAGCTCTCCCCGTAGATTTTGCGTTGACGTAGTGTCCCCATGAGTAACAGAACACAGAGCCAATTACGCTCCGTATTTTCCGCTGGCTGCCCCACCACCACAGAAAGCAATGAGCTAGGCTGAAACACCTGCATTTTGGAGCTGCTTTACTCAAGAAAGCCCATGTTTGTATGCGGCTTTATTAACTACATTTTATGAATTTTTTTACATGGTTTGCAAACTGATATGTGACACGTATTAATGCCAAAATAACATGCTAAACAGGCGGGGCTCTGCCCCACCTGCCCTGAATGACGGATCGCCACTGGTTCTTACATATTACTTACAAAGTGTCTCTCATATTGCGCAATCCCAATAACTGTCACACCTTGATCTGGTTCACCTGTCCTTGTGTCTCCACACCCTCCAGGTGTCGCTTATTATCCTCGGTGTTGATATCCCTTTGTTTCCTGTCTCTCTGTGGCAGTTCGAGTTAGTATGTCTTGACTTTTGGAGTGCTGAGGACAACAAGCAAGCTCAGTGGATGTATTGGTTCTGACAGATCACTTCACCAAGTTAGCTCACGCCTTTCCATACTCAAATCAAACGGCAAAGTAAGTTGCTAGAAAGATATGCGATAACGTATTTTGTGTTTATGGATTTGCTGAGCAGATCCACAGATCAAGGGGCCAATTTTGAGAGTGAGCTAATCGCAGAACTTCTCAAGCTCTCTGGTGTCGCCAAGTCATACACAACTGCTCACCATCCCATGGAGAATGGGGGAACGGAAAGGTTCAATCGAACTCTGGGAAATATGCTTCGCTCACTCCCTCTAAAAGCTAAAGAGAAATTGCCGCAGCACATACAAACTCTAACGTTTGCCTACAATGCTACTGTACACGAAACCACTGGCTATGCTCCATTCCAGCTCATGTATGGTCACATTCTGAGACTCCCTGTTGATGTAATGTTCAAGCAAGTTTTGAGGGATCCTGTGGTTGTTGACTATAGTAGCTATGTCAAAACACTGATGTCCCATCTCCACAAAGCAGCGAGCATCGCTCAATGGCATACAGTTAAAGAACAACAGAAACAGGCCAAACATTATGACAGAAAAGTCAGAGGCACTCACCTGAACAAAGGAGACAGGGTGCTTCTCGCTAACAAAGGGGAAAAGAAAACTTGCCGACAAGTGGGAAGCTAAGGTGTACACGGTCATTGACAGAAACCTACATACACACATATATAAAGGAAACACCAAGGTGGTACATCGGAACCTTCTTCTTCACATCAGCGTTCTGCCAGTAGAAACGCCCAAGGATGATTAAAGTGAATCTCAATCGGATGGAGCTGTAGATCCAGAGTGTGAGGGTCAGTAAATGGACCTTTCAGACTTTGATGAAGAGGAAAACTCTGGAGATATGACCAGTTCATGGATACTCAGTGGAGTAGATGACCCCGCAAGTCAGGAATCTTCGGGGAGACAGGAGAAAGTCAGGGATGAGATGGAACAAGAACTGTCAGCGTACAGCTGCAGGGACAATTCAAACCAAGACCGCCAAGCTCAGCTATCTCTCGATAATGAGACTGCCATTGGCATTCTTGACTATGACAGGGTAGCTGTAGTCCCTGACACAGATCCTTCATCCATCTTGTTTGAAATGGATTCAGGATTTTGGTGAAATTCAGGAGGGGTGAATGTAACGTGTAAAATATATTTGATGTATTTCACTGAAAATCCCTCATATTTTTTTGTTATTTGTTATTTTACATTTATTTTAAGATGGATTACATTACTTTCAAGAGTTAATTATTTTATTGTATTTATTTTTTTAATTGTGTTAATGCTGCGATGTCATCAACGGGAGCCTCAGTTTGCTCTCTCATCTTCGATCTCCAGCCCTCTGATTCCCATCGGACCGATCGAGGATAACGTATTTAATCACGCTAATGTCTGGAAGGGCTCTCTCCTGGGAAACAGCTGTGTGGGAGCAGCAACCCGCTGTGTGCCAGAGCTTGGAGGATTTCATGGCAGAAGTGAGGAAGGTTTTAGATTCTCCGGTGCCAGGGAGGGAGTTGGCTCGAAACCTAGAGCAGGTACATCAGAACTCCCATAGTGTGGCAAACTACGCAGTAGATTTTCGCACATTGGCCCTGGAATCCAGAGGCTCTGTTCGACACCTTCCTCCATGGACTGTCGAAGGGGATAAAGTATGAGCTCGCAGCTCGGGAAATACCACTGGACCTCGATTCCCTTATCGCCCTTTCGATTAGGATTTTGATTGCCGCTTACAAGAACGCCGGTGTGCGAGGAGGTCGAGCCTCAGGAACACTCATTCGTCTGATGGCACTCGTCCTAAGGAATCCGGAAATTCCCAAAGTGTGTATTTCCGAGGAGAGCCAAAAACACCCGAGGTTTCCAGAGAATCATCAGCGACGGGTGAGTTGGATAATCCTGTGGTAGATTGGCCTAACCCATCCAGGGTGCAGTTAAAACGCTTCCTGGGTTTCGCTAACTTCTACCTCCGTTTCATTCAGGGCTACAGTACCCTGGCGGCCCCCCTCTATGCACTCACCTCTCCCAAAGTACCATTGACATGGTCTCCAGCTGTCGACAGAGCCTTTGTGGACCTGAAGCATCGATTCACTACGCAGCCATTCTCATCCATCCGGACCCGTCCCGTCAATTTGTGGTGGAGGTTGATGCTTCTGACGTTGGAGTGGGGGCCATCCTGTCCAAGCGATCTGTCCAGGACCAAAAGCATCATCCCTGTGACTTCCTGTCCCATCATCTCAATCCTGCAGTGAGGAACTACGATGTAGGCAACCGAGAACTCCTGGCGGTCAAGATGGCGTTGGAAGAGGGGAGGCACTGGCTGGAAGGAGCAGAACAGCCATTCTTGGTCTGGACCGACCATACAAATGTGGAATATCTCCGTACAGCCAAGCGCCTTAACTCCAGGCAGGCCCGGTGGGCTCTCTTGTTTACAAGATTCAACTTCACCATTTCCTACCACCCAGGGTCCAAAAAAGTGAAGCCTGATGCCCTCTCCTGCCTCTACAGTTCCTCTGCCACGCCCTCGGTTTACCTAAACCATTCTCCCTAACTCATGCCTTGCAGCCTCAGTGGATTGGGAGATTGAGACACTGGTTTGCAAGGCACAACATTCCCAGCCTGGACCTGAAGGGGGCCCGGGCTAACCGGCTGTTTGTCCCTAATTCAGTCCGGTCCTGGGTCCTGGAATGGGCTCATTCCTCCAGGCTGACCTGTCATCCAGGTTCCCGCCGTACCCTAGCATTCCTCCGACAATGTTTCTGGTGGCCCACAATGGTTCCTGATGTCTCTGCCTTCATCGCCGCGTGCACGGTGTGTGCTCAGAATAAGACTCCACGGCAAGCTCCTTCTGGCCTTCCACAGCCACTACCGGTCCCTCATCGTCCGTATCTTTCTGGACTTTGTCACTGGGCTCCCCCCGTCTGATGGCAACACCATCATTCTGACGGTGGTGGATCGGTTCTCAAAGGCCGCTCATTTCACCCCTCTCCCCAAACTTCCCTCTGCCAAGGAAACGGCCCAGCTCATGATGCAGCACGTCTTCCAGATCCATGGACTCCCGGTGGATATGGTTTCCAACCGGGGTCCTCAGTTCTGGAAGGCATTCTGCACCCTTATTGGGGCGTCGGCCAGTCTATCCTTCGGATTTCATCCCCAATCTAACGGCCAGTCGGAGCGAGCTAACCAGGACCTAGAGACAACCCTAAGATGCCTTATCTCAACCAACCCCACTACATGGAGCCGACAACTGGTCTGGGTGGAGTATGCCTGGATCAACCTTCCCTGTTCAGCCACGGGACTCTCCCCCTTTGAGTGCTCCATGGGGTACCAGCCTCCACTCTTATAGAACAAGAACCAGAAGTCAACGAACCCTCTGCCCAGATGTTTGTCTGCCTCTGTCGACATACCTGGAGAAGAGCTCGGGTAACACTGCTCAAGACCAACTCCAGGTATCGTCAACAAGCGGACCGCTGTCGGACTCCAGCTCCCCGCTACCGCATTGGACAGAGGGTATATGGCTGTTCACACAGGACCTGCCCCTTCGGGTAGAGTCCCGCAAACTGTCCCCCCATTACATTGGTCCTTTTCCCATCTCTAGAGTCCTTAGTTCCACTGCTGTCTGTCTCTTGTTACCTCGTACCTTCCGTATTCACCCTACATTCCATGTGTCTAGGATTAAGCCCATGTCTAACAGTCCTTTGTCTTCTGTCCCCAGACTACCAGTCTGCCTATCCCCTTGTACTGTTTTGGACTCGGATCTGGTTTCTGACCCCTGCCTGGCCTGACCTCAAGCCTGCCTATCGTCTAGTATTGTTTGGACTCTGACTTGGTCGCCTGTCCCCGACCTGCCTTTGCCTACTCCCTTTGTTATAATAAATATCAGAGCTCTACCATCTACCTCCTGTGTCTGCATTTATTGCACCTGGTATTCCCAGACGGTCTCCCGTTCCAGTACTAATTAAAATAAGCGTATTTTTTACCCTGTTTTCTCCGCAAATAAGGAACCTTGGCTCATCTCCACAACTCCTCAATGAATCGGGGGAAACACTGTTCGACTGACGACCGGAGTCAGCTTGCTGGCGCCCGGCCCAAGGAGTCGCTAGAGCACGATGAGCCACCCAGGACCCCTTACATTATTTAATTATTTAATGACCACCATATTAAACATGACATAATACAGAACATTGATAAGAACAGCTCAAGGACAGAGCTGTTCTGGTGGCCCAATGTCTCCCCAATACAGTGGGGAGAACAAGTATTTGATACACTGCCGATTTTGCAGGTTTTCCTACTTTAAAAGCATGTAGAGGTCTGTAATTTTTTTTATCATAGGTACACTTCAACTGTGAGAGGCAGAATCTAAAAAAAAAAATAAAAAAAAAATCCAGAAAATAACATTGTATGGTGTTTAAGTAATTAATTAGCATTTTATTGCATGACATAAGTATTTGATCACCTACCAACCAGTAAGAATTCCAGCTCTCACATACCTGTTAGTTTTTCTTTAAGAAGCCCTCCTGTTCTCCACTCATTACCTGTATTAGCTGCACCTGTTTGAACTCGTTACTTGTATAAAAGACACCTGTCCACACACTCAATCAAACAGACTCCAACCTCTCCACACTGGCCAAGACCAGAGAGCTGTGTAAGGACATCAGGGATAAAATGGTAGACCTGCACAAGGCTGGGATGGGCTACAGGACAATAGGCAAGCAGTGAGAAGGCAACAACTGTTGCCGCAATTATTAGAAAATGGAAGAAGTTCAAGATGACGGGCAATCACACTCAGCCTGGGGCTCCATGCAAGATCTCACCTCGTGGGGCATCAATGATCATGAGGAAGGTGAGGGATCAGCCCAGAACTACACGGCAGGACCTGGTCAATGACCTGAAGAGAGCTGGGACCACAGTCTCAAAGAAAACCATTAGTAACGCACTACGCCATCATGGATTAAAATCCTGGAGCGCATGCAAGGTCCCCCTGCTCAAGCCAGCGCATGTCCAGGCCCGTCTGAAGTTTGCCAATGACCATCTGGATGATCCAGAGGAGAAATGGGAGAAGGTCATGTGGTCTGATGAGACAAAAATAGAGCTTTTTGGTCTAAACTCCACTCGCCGTGTTTGGAGGAAGAAGAAGGATGAGTACAACCCCAAGAACACCATCCCAACCGTGAAGCATGGAGGTGGAAACATCATTCTTTGGGGATGCTTTTCTGCAAAGAGGACAGGACTACTGCACCGTATTGAGGGGAGATAGATGGGGCCATGTATCGCGAGATCTTGGCCAACATCCTCTTTCCCTCAGTAAGAGCATTGAAGATGGGTCGTGGCTGGGTCTTCCAGCATGACAATGACCCGAAACACACAGCCAGGGCAACTAAGGTGTGGCTCCGTAAGAAGCATCTCAAGGTCCTGGAGTGGCCTAGCCAGTCTCCAGACCTGAACCCAATAGAACATCTTTGGAGGGAGCTGAAAGTCCGCATTGCCCAGCGACATCCCCGAAACCTGAAGGATCTGGAGAAGATCTGTATGGAGGAGTGGGCCAAAATCCCTGCTGCAGTGTGTGCAAACCTGGTCAAGAACTACAGGAAATGTATGATCTCTGTAATTGGAAACAAAGTTTTCTGTACCAAATATTAAGTTCTGATTTTCTGATGTATCAAATACTTATGTCATGCAATAAAATGCTAATTACTTAAAAATCATACAATGTGATTTTCTTGATTTTGTTTTAGATTTCGTCTCTCACAGTTGAAGTGTACCTATGATAAAAATGACAGACCTCTACATGCTTTGTAAGTAGGAAAACCTGCAAAATCGGCAGTGTATCAAATACTTGTTCTCCCCACTGTACATTTTTTTTAAAGGCACCCATTGTGGCGTTTGCCGTGAGGTGTTGATTTATCTGTTTTTCGAAACCCGGTTTGTTGTTTATTTGAGCAATATGAGATGGAACAGAGTTCCATGCAATAATGGCTCTGTATAATAATGTACATTTTCTTGAATGTGTTCTGGATTTGGGGACTGTGAAAAGACCCCTGGTGGCATGTCAGTTGGGGTAAGTGTGTGTCAGAGCTGTGTGTAAGTTGACCATGCAAACAATTTGGGATTTTCAACACAATGTTTCTTATACAAATAAGTGATGCAGCCAGTCTCTCCTCAACTCTTACCCAAGAGCATGCTGTTAGGTTTGCGTAACTGGCTGTAAGGGAGTCAGTCGCAGGAGAGCAGAAGTTGGATAGCCAAAGGAGCCTTTTATTTCAGCGAACAATACACTTGGCACTAAGAACACTAAACACAATATGGGTTGACATAACCCAGCGTAAACCAGTCTAGCGTGCACATACACGAAACAACAAACAATTTCACACACAGACATGGGGGGAACAGAGGGTTATATACACGTCTAATATTGAGGGAATTGAAACCAGGTGTGTAGGAAAACAACACAAGACAAATGGAAAAAATGAAAGGTGGATCAGCGATGGCTAGAAAGCCGGTGACGTCGACCGCCGAACGAACAAGGAGAGGAACCGACTTTGGCGGAAGTCGTGACAGTACCCCCTCCTTGACACACGGCTCCAGCAGCGCGCCAACAACGGCCTCGGGGACGACCCGGAGGGCGAGGTGCAGGGCGGTCCGGACGGAGACGGTGGAACTCCCGCAGCATTGAAGGGTCCAACACGTTCTCCACCGGAACCCAGCATCTCTTCTCCGGACCGTACCTCTCTCACTCCACGAGGTACTGAAGGCCCCTCGCCAGACGCCTCGAATCCAGTATGGAGCGAACGGCGTACACCGGGGCCCCCTCGATGTCCAGAGGGGGCGGAGGAACCTTCTGCACCTCAGACTCCTGGAGAGGACCAGCCACCACCGGCCTGAGGAGAGACACATGGAACGAGGGGTTAATACGGTAATCGGGGGGGGGGGGGGGGGGGGGGGGCTGTAACCTGTAACACACCTCATTCAGTCTCCTCAGGACTTTGAATGGCTCCACAAACCGCGGACCCAGCTTCCGGCAGGGCAGGCAGAGGGGCAGGTTTTGGGTCGAGAGCCAGACTTGGTCCCCCGGTATGAACACCGGGGCCTCACTGCGGTGACGGTCTGCGCTGGCTTTCTGGTGCAGCACGGCGCGCTGAAGGTGAACATGGGCGGCGTCCCATGTCTTCTCCTTGCACCGGAACCAGTCGTCCACCGCAGGAGCTTCGGTCTGACTCTGATGCCAAGGAGCCAGAACCGGCTGGTACCCCAGTATGAACTGGAAGGGGGAGAGGTTAGTGGGGGAGTGACGAAGCTAGTTCTGTGCAATGTCTGCCCAGGGCACGAATGCTGCCCATTCCCCTGGCTGGTTCTGGCAATAAGACCGCATAAACCTACCAACATCCTGGTTAGCTCTCTCTGCCCGTTACTCTCAGGGTGAAAACCCGAGGTAAGGCTGATCGAGACCCCCAGACGTTCCATGAACGCCCACCAGACCCTCGAAGTGAACTGGGGACCCCGATCAGACACTATATCCTCAGGCACCCTGTAGCGCCGGAAGACGTGTGTAAAAAAGGCCTCCGCAGTCTGTAGGGTGACCGGGCAGAGGAAGGAGACGGCAGGACTTAGAGAAACGATCCACAACAACCAGGATCGGGGTGTTTCCCTGTGATGGGGGGAGATCGGTCAGGAAGTCGTTCGACAGGTGCGACCATGGCCGTTGTGGAACAGGTAAGAGGTGTAACTTACCTCTGGGCAGGTGCCTAGGAGCCTTACGCTGCGCGACACTGAGCAAGAGCAAACATAAACCCTCACATCCTTAGCCAATGTGGACCATCAGTACTTCCAGTGCACCGTCCGACTGATGCCTGGATGACCAGAGGAAGGTGACGTGTGGGTCCAATAGATCAGCCGGTCACGGACAGCAGATGGAACGTACAGACGTCCAGCGGGACACTGGAGGGGAGCGGGCTCTGCACGTAATGCCTGCTCAATGTCCGTTTCCAGCTCCCACACCACCGGTGCCACCAGGCAGGGGGCCGGGTGTATGGGGGTGGGATCCATGGACCGCTTCTCTGTGTCATACAGCCGGGACAGTGCGTCTTCCTTCACGTTCTGGGAACCTGGTCTGTACGAAAGGGTGAAAACAAAACGGGTAAAAAACATGGCCCACCTTGCCTGGCGAGGGTTCAGTCTCCTCGCTGCCCGGATGTACTCCAGATTGCGGTGGTCAGTCCAGATGAGAAAAGGGTGTTTAGTCCCCTCAAGTCAATGTCTCCACGCCTTCAGAGCCTTGACGACAGCCAACAGCTCCCGGTCCCCCACGTCATAGTTTCGCACCGCTGGGCTGAGCTTCCTCGAGAAGAAGGCAAAGGGGCGGAGCTTCGGTGGAGTACCCGAGTGCTGAGAGAGCGCGGCTCCTATCCCAGCCTCGGACGTGTCCACCTACACTATGAACGCCAAAGAGGGATCCGCATGGGCCAGCACGGGAGCCGAGGTAAACAGAGCCCTCAGGTGACCAAAGACAAAAGCCTAACCCAGCGCAAACCAGTCTATCGTGCACATACACGAAACAAAAAACTATTCTACACACAGACATGGGGGGAACAAAGGGTTATATACACGTCTAATACTGAGGGAATTGAAACCAGGTGTGTAGGAAAACAAGACAAGACAAATGGAAAAATTAAAGGTGGATCGGCGATGGCTAGAAAGCGGGTGACGTCGACCGCCGAACACCGCCCGAACAAGGAGAGGAACCGACTTCGGCGGAAGTGATGACACATGCATAGTATTTATATCAGCCCTCTGATTACAATGAAGAGTAAGACGTGCCGCTCTGTTCTGGGCCAGCTGCAGCTTAACTATGTCTTTCCTTGCAGCACTGGACACACAATTTCAGCCTGCAGAACTTGCTTTTTGGAGTGTGGTGTCAAGAAAGCAGAGCATCTCTTTATTAAGGACATACTTCTCCCCATCTTTACAACCATTGAATCTATATGTTTTGACCATGACAGTTTACAATCTAAGGTAACACCTCAACTTGTTCATCAGCCACACCATTTATTACCAGATTCAGCTGAGGTCTCGTTCTTGATTTGTACCAAATACAATGGTACAGGACCAGTTTATTACTGGCCACCCATTCCAAAACAGACTGCAACTCTTTATCAATTTCTTTCAACCAATCATCAGTGGCTGGAGTCAGCTACCATCCTCAGTAGCTTTCCATCTAAGTTGTCAATGCCAGGAGGTTTGTCATTATTGATCGATAACAATAATGTCTCCACCTCTCCCTCACTAACTTCACAGAATTCAAATTTGCAATGCTTTTCTTTCAATATTTGTTTTTTTTCTGCATGAATACGATGGCTTGTTCGTTGTTAGCATTTCCTGACGAAGTTTGCCCACTTTGCCAATGAAGTAATCATAAAAAGAATTGGCAACATCAAATGGTTTTGTGATGAATAGGCCATCTGATTCAATGAGAGATGGAATTGAATTTGGATATATTATGTCCTTGTATTGCTACTGCTGTATCATCAAATTAATTATCTAAGTGAGTTTCAGAAAGGGCTAATATATTAATGTTATCTGATGTTAGCAAGTTATTGATTTCATGAACCTTATTTCTAAGGCTACATATATTAATATGGGCTATTTTCAGCCCTTTCCAGGGTAGCGCCTCAGAGATAGACATAATATGGAAAAGAGCAAACACAGCAAGAGAAAATAATACATATTCTGCAGTCTATTAATCAATTTCTGTGTGTGTGTGTGTGTGTGTGTGTGTGTGTGTGTGTGTGTGTGTGTGTGTGTGTGTGTGTGTGTGTGTGTGTGTGTGTGTGTTGCAGGGTTGAAGCTACAAACCCATAGGCTTGGCTGTCTCATCCCCTCCAGGCTTCTGTGAGGGAGGGTGAACAGTGAGCCTGTCATAGCGGATGTAATCAATGTCCCCACGCACTCTGGCAGCTTTCATGGCTGGGATCAGTTATTTCCTCTTCTGGCACACAGCTTCAGGATAGTCCTTGTTGAGGAAGATATACGTTCCTCTCAAGTTCTTGGCTCTTTCCAGAACAGCTACTTTGTCCTTGAACCTCAGGAACTTGACCACTATCGGCCTGGGCCTGTCGCCTGGGCCGGTTTTACAGTCCTGTGGGCGCGCTCCAACTGAATCTTCCTGTGGTCCATCTTCAATTTCTCAGAGATCATTTCCCTCACTTTGTCCACAGACTCCGTTCATGTCTCATGTGGAGAATCTACAATTCCGTCCACAACCATGTTGTTCCGCCTTTGTCCCTCGAGTCTGATTTATCAGTCATTGTTATCATGGATTCACACACATAACTGATGTCCTCTCTCAATGACTTACTCATCGAGCTGACACTGGGAGAACTGCAAACTCTTCTCCAGGTCCTGGACCTCTTTGGTCATGTCTTCCGTTCTTTTAGTAGTTGAATCCATCAGTATTTGGACAAAACAGTTGAAGCTATTTTCTAGTTGTAGCAACTAATTGTAGAACTATTTTTGTTCGTTTAAAAGATCCTTCACGTGTGATAGAGACACCACTGTCCTTGACGGTACTCCTGCCAGCTTTGGTCTTTGTCATGGTAGCTAGCAACGTAGCTTACGCTGTTACTCTTCGCAGTTCCAGACAGGGTAGGTCACAGGGAAGGTTGAAAACAACAAACAGCAGGGATATAGACAGCCACAAACCCGGAGACAATCCGGGGTCCCAGACACAATGGCCAACCCCGTCACGGGCTGCGTTCAAGCCTTCAAGAAAACCCTGCTAGCTTGTTATGCAGCTAGCTAGCAGCTAGGCTAGCTGCAACCCAAAATAGCTCCTCAGACCCTTCGGTTGGCAGGATCACCGGACAGAGACTAGCGGTCCCAGAAACTGATGCCAACTGCGTTGCGGGATCCAAACTAAAAAGTTAGCTAGCTACTTAGAACTTTCCAATACACTTTCAAAACAACAAACTTTTTCAAAACAACAAAACCAAGCTGTGATCACTTGACATGGATGCTATCAAACTGTTTTGATTGAGGATAACATTTTACTAACGCTACAGCAATGTGATCAGTTTTATTAGCAAGCACTAGAAACAAACAGGAAAGGATTGACATAAAGGTGTGGAGTGACAAAACAGGAAAGGATTGAAAGGAGTGACAAAACAGCTAATTAACACATCCTCTGTGTGTTGTTTCTTTTTTGTTTCTTTTGTAAAAAAAAAGGGTTAAACCATACATTCCTTTGTGAGTCTCAAACTGCACCTAATATTTCATAATCAAACGTGAAACTTTGATTGTGAAATAACTAAACCACTATCCAATCCTTTTCTTGGAACCACCCTGTACACAAACAACGTCACAGCAAGACAGGTGACAACACCTGCTTGTGTAGCAGGCGGAGGACAGTGATGACGCAAGTGCACAGATTTTAATTAGTGGGATCCTTTCACGCCAAATCAAACATGTGAATAAAATGCAGTGGTGTAAAGTACCTAAGTAAAAATACTTGAAAGTACTACTTAAGTAGTTTTTGGGGAATCAGTACTTTACTTTACTATTTATATTTTTTACAACTTTTACTTCACTACATTCCTAAAGAATATTATTAACTTTTATTCCATACATTTTCCCTGACACCCAAAAGTACTCGTTACATTTTGAATGCTTAGCAGGACAGGAAAATGGTCTAATTCACACACATATCAAGAGAACATCCCTGGTCTTCCCTACTGCCTCTGATCTGGCTGAGTGTTGGGGTGTGCCCCTGGCTATCCGTGAATAAAACAACAAAATGGTACAGTCTGGTTTTCTTAATTTAATATAAGGAATTTGAAATGATTTATTATTTTACTTTTGATACTTAAGTATATTTTAGAAATTACATTTACTTTTGATACTTATGTATATTTAAAACCAAATACTTTTAGACTTTTACTCAAGTAGGAATTTACTGGGTGATTCACTTTTACTTGAGTCATTTTCTATTAAGGTATCTTTACTTTAACTCAAGTTTGATGATTGGGTACCTTTTCCACCACTGATACAATGTACAGAATTGTGTTAATCCATTCATGTTAATCTACTCTGGCACCACAGACCGACACACCCACCAAGCTAATTTATAACAAGGCAAAAGTAAAGACGTCTTCACCCGCAAATAATGCAACCCTTGGGCCAATTGAGATATCGCATGTGACTAACAAATTTCAATTAATTACTGTAGCCCCTGCCTTGGGCCGATCAGTTTAACTTTGTAAACGCCAGAACACTATGGCAAGACGCATCATTCACCCAAGTTTCCTCAAAATCGGGCCAGTGCTGTCGCATGTGACTAACGTACAAACAAACGGAGACAGATCCACAGTCCCCAACCAGATACCGTCATGGGGGACAAGTAATGTGTGGTTACAGTTGAGCCACCCAACAGAAGGAAAATCTGACTGAACCTCCCTCACACCACCACAGAAACACACAGGAGACTCTCTGGGAGGCAGTGACACCGCATGTGCTGTTTTATTGGTGGAATAGTCATTTACAGTTGTTTAACAGTATAGATTAATTTCATAAACGTTTTTGCACAACTGTTTCAAAAATACAACCACAGATAGTATTTTGCAATATTCTTCTGATCAATGTCCTACTGCAACCACCATACAGATGCTGTTTCCGTGCTTACTAAAAGCCACATTCTCACCATGCTCACTCATACACAGTTAGTAATATTACCCTCTATCAGTGAATCGGCATGCAGTTTGGTGTCTTGAACTGTATGAGAGATAGAGCGTGCACACACGCACAAACTGTACATACACATAAACACACACGTTTGTGAGAATGTCTTAGTGAAGTCTCTGATAGAAAGTCCAATGTTATCAGGCATTAAAATTAGTGGAGGGTCGCCGTGAATCAATATCACCACACAAGAGGAATACATAGTGGAAAGGAGACAAAACACTTAAACACCCCTCTGCTTCTCACATATATGCATGCCCACAAACATGGACACACACAGACAAATACCGCTGATGGTAGTACGCCGGGAATATGGGGAAGTTGCCCCTAGACACTAATCTAATGTCAGTTTTTCCATTTCCCCCCTAGAATGGTTATGGTTTGGGGGGGATAAGCTGATCCTAAATATGTGACTAAGGGAAACTTAGAATGAGCCCTGCTGTTTGTCCAATCAGATCAGGAGGTCAGTGACTGAGGGCAGTAGCTCAGTCAACTCAGATTGAATGTTGGCAATCTGGGTGACAGGGTTGCCACGGAGATCAAGGCAGGTCAGCTTTGGGCAGGAAGTCAGGAGTTGAAGGTCAGAGAGTTTGGATATTTCTGAATATTACGGTCAAAGAAAATTACAACATCTCTAACTGTATTATAAAACATTAATGTATTACCACATTGAAACTGATCAAAAGAGAAAGGCAAGGATACGGTTGTTCTTCAAGGACACTTCTTGCAACTTGGGGAGATAGTACAGTCCATCCAAATTCTCAATAGCGTTGTCATCAGCCTCCAATACCTGGGAAATGGAAGGCCATAATGTTAGACAAACATCAAAATATTAAGTACAAAAACTAGAGTACAGCACATGAATAAATATTAATTTGATCATAACATAAAACATTTTTTTTATTACTATACCTCGAGGCACTGCAGCATGGCAAACTGAGGAGGCAGCCTAAGCAGCTGATTGCATGATAAATTGATATGAGTGACCAATAGCAGCTGGTCCAGGTGACATAACATGGTCAGGTTCTGTAGAGGTGAGGGTGAAAGACATTAGGTGGACTTACAGCCACAAAGAAGAGAAGGGGGAGTCAAACTCTGGATGGACAAGGATAGACAGATACAGACAGGAACAGACAGCACTAACCTTGTCAGAGAGACTGAAGACCCGGACCTCAGCGTACTCCATCTTGAGAATAGTGTTCTCGATCATGAACTTACTGCACAGGTCACCGTAATAAGCAGAGCGCATGGAGTCCACCTCCTGTGTGAGAAAGACAGAGCAGTGATAGAAAACACATATTTTATGTATTAGTGTACACGACTATGTAATAGCCCTGTAAAGCACTAACTTTAAGAGTCTGGAAGTGAGAAAGGGTCTCTCGCTCGTAACCTAGGGGATCTAGCGCCCTCATAAGCAGAACGATGGTCAGCAAGCACCCTGAGAAAGTGAGAAATTACAATTGTCATACATTTTGTGACGTTTCCAATAGTGATAAATAATAAACCCTAACATACACACTACACTCAAAGTGTGTACTTACACTTGTTCTGGGGCTCCAGCTCCAGAAGTTGGTTGCAGGACTGTAGTTCAGACTGCAACACAGAGGTCTTTTCCACAGACAGCTCACTCCTACCAGACAAAAAAGATGCTGAGGTATTTTTTTCCCATTCAGTAAACAGAAAGTCTGATATACCAACCAGAGAGCCTTCTAAAGCTCTGCTATTCACACACACACCACACACACACTGTACCTGAAGAGCTCCTGGTCAGTGGCAGAATCCCTGCACCAACTCTCAGACCGACCTGTGAAAGATGGAGGCAATACTATGAGGTGAGGCTAGAGGGCAGCAGAGAGCAAGGACTGAATACCCATCTCAGACATGTTAACACAAAAAAAGACAAGAGCATGTACTCAGTCACACAGAAGGTGCATGAGCACATAAACATTATTTCACCTGTGTACAGAGCACAGTCTCTGTGAGTGTGTTTCTCAGTCCAGTGCACGGTCAGGTTGTGTTCATTAATGATGTCACTGATAGTGCCAGGAGGAAGCGCACAGATCTGACACCATGTTAAGGTCCACAATCAAATAGAGTAAGTGCGGATGCTTGTGTTTGTTAAAGTGATCGAATGTATAACATTATATGTTGCAAATACCCGTTGAGCATTGCCCATCTCGAAGACAGGTTCAACATACATCATTGTATGGCCGTGTGTAAAAAATAATAATAATAACACTAGTTTTATTGTCACATTCACCGGATATGTGCAGTGACATTTTTTATTTTACAGGGTCAGCCATAGTATCGTGTCCGTGGAGCAAATTAGGGTTAAGTGCCTTGGTCAAGGACACAAGACAGACTTTTCACCTTGTCAGCTCGGGTATTCGAACGAACCACCATTTGGTTACTGGCCCAACGCTCTGCAGAGATAAAGTAATTCTCTATGTCTGTAAAGGTTCATTGTTTTCTTTCTCTACCTGCGTTTCAGTAACAGATATGGAGAGCGCTTAAAAGAGATGTTAAGAATGATGAAACCTACTGTAGACTACAACACAGGGATGAGAAAGGAATGAAAAAGAAACAGTGAGCAGCACAAAGGAAAAGTGCATTACCACATGCCTAGAACAGAGTAATGTCTTTAGCCTCTTAGAGATGTTAAAAGTCTCCCTTATGGGCGACTTTGAGCTGTTCTGGACTGGTTCCGTCTGACATCTGTGTACAAAGCACTTGTGAACGTTGTAGGGTCCCATACCATATAGGGCCAAAAAGCCCCATCTGTCTGCTCTCCGATTCCACTCTCTCAGCGGAGCAGGTTGCATACCCCACATTTGCATAGGGAGTGATGCGTCACATTTTCTGGCCTATTCAGACAAATAAATGTTCTCTTCCTCTGAGCAAGTGAGACAGCATATGAACGGTGACAGTCTAGCAAGTGCAGCCGTTGTGGTTTCATCTCACTGTGATATTCTCAGCTGGATTTAGAGCTCACAACATGAAAAAACACAAAATAATTTCATTGAATTGTAGCAAAACCACTTTCTCTTGCTCAAAGACCGACTAAATTACTTTGTGCTTAAAGCTGAAGTTGTAACGATTCTACACACATTTGAATGGTGTCTACACTGCTCAGTGGACGTTTAGAAAAATTGTGTGATCAGTTAAATTAAATTGTGCCAATATTGTACTGTTACTAAGTATTATCATATATATTTTGTTAATAGAAATGTGATTGTAATATAATTTGATTGTTACTATATTTAGTAAGCATTTCATTCATTTCAAACCCTACTGGTCCACTTTTGTTGAATAGGACAAAAATTTGATTTGTACTATGTACTTGAGCTTGTAAAGCCTCTAAAGTGACTACATAATTATGGTTGGGTATGCCTTTAGGCAGAAATCAACATTTTGCCCTATCATTCACATTTTACCCATGACCGTGAAGGAAAGGATACCCAGACAGGGCTGTGTCTGAAGTGAGGATGGACACTCCTCCATTCCACACGCTGGGGCTGACCATCCAACACCAGCATCAGACCACTAGATGAAGCCTGAAAGGAGAGTCAGGGAGGAATGGAGTTTAACTGTAGAAGGAGCAGAGGACATACACGTTACAGTAAGGTGTCTACTTTGAGGGAGTACTCACATTGACAGGTCTGGAGAAGGCCACAGCCACTCTCTCCTCCTCACGGCTGACAAACACACAGCTTATCATCTCCTCTCGCTCCGCTGAGAAAGGCAGAGAAACAGAGCTCACAGCTGGAAGATAATAAAGACAATTTACATAGAAAATACAAAATTATACACGCACCTCTGCCTAGCAACCACCTGTAGTAGAACCAGGCACTCTGGTCATTGGGGTCAGTGAAGAAGGCATTCTGTACGAGCTCATACTCTAAAAATAAAAACCAAAGGGTTTAGTAATGTATGATGATAACACAGACAACCAGCACGCATCAACTCATTATTCTGCCTTCCATCCAACCCATGGTATTCCTAGTGACAGTGCCCTCTGTCTGCCTGTTTAAAGTATTACACTGACAATATATCTATATATGTTTGTAACTCTGCCTGGCCATGGTGTTGTCCATACCTTTGAGCAGCTGTTCCTCACAGACGCGATGAGAGTGTGTCTGAGGGGAGGGTGGAGGGGAGGAGTGGGAGGGCTGGTGGCAGGGCGAGGGGGGGTCGGGGGACTCAGGGTGGAGTAGGGGAAGGAGGGTGCTCCGGTAGTGCCAGCTGGAGTAATTGGAGAAGTTGGAGCCGATGAGACGGTCAGTGAACTGCAGCTCCTGGTCCACAGGCACACCAGACATCTTCACCACCATCCGGCGATAGTCCCAGCAGTGAACTGAGAAAGATGGGGGGGGAAATTGAATATGAGAAGAAAAAAAAATTGGAGAGACCAGGACGTCAAAATATATTTTGATCCTCTGCCAGATTCATTTCTATCTCTTGTCCCTATCAAGCTCTGTCTCATCCACCTCTCCAACCATTCCTCCTTCAAAGCTGTAGTCCCTCCCCAACTTCTCTCCTCCCTCACTATAATCCTCCTACCCTCTGACTCACAGTTGCGGTCATCCAGACTGAGGCAGCGGTCACACAGACCCAGTTCTCTGGCCCAGTCAGGTCTGGGCAGGCGGGCTGAAACCCAGCCTCGGTGGTGCCAGCTGCCGTACGACTTGGGATTCACCTTCAAACACGACTCCAGAAACAACAACTCAGCCTCATACATCTTCTGCACGTCATCCTCCTCACTGATACAGAGAAAAGGATAAGACATGTGAGTATGATGCACTTAAATAATGAACAAGTATTGGTACTTTCAGATAATAATAGCTACAAGAGACACAGCTGTGCCACCATGGGCAAAAATGCATTATAAGAGTTGTAGTGTCCTCACCGTACAGTCTCCAGGTGCAACAGGATCTCTCTCCTGTAGTTCCAGAGAGTGGCAAAATCAGGATTGGAGGATAGCAGCTGCTGGGTCAACTGAAGGGCCTCATCATCCAACACACCCTCCATCCTCTAAAACCAGCAAGAGAAAAGTGATGAAATGTGATCTTCAAAGTTCTGTCATCCCATCCAAACAACTGCATAATCAGGCTTAAACCGTAGCCATAGTTAAACTTATCTTCCGATTTAAAAAATATATATATATATCTATATTTTTTAATTTACCCCGTTTTCTCCCCAATTTCATGGTATCCAATTGTTTTTTTTAGTAGCTACTATCTTGTCTCATCGCTACAACTCCCGTACTGGCTCGGGAGAGACGAAGGTTGAAAGTCATGCGTCCTCCGATACACAACCAAATCGTACTGCTTCTTAACACAGCGCGCATCCAACCCGGAAGCCAGCCGCACCAATGTGTCGGAGGAAACACCGTGCACCTGGCAACCTTGGTTTTGCGCACACTGAGCCCGTACCGCCACAGGTGCGCAATGAGACAAGTATATCCCTACCGGCCAACCCCTCCCTAACTCGGACGACGCTAGGCCAATTGTGCGTCGCACCACGGACCTCCCGGTCGCGGCCGGTTACGACAGAGCCTGGGCGCGAACCCAGAGTCTCTGGTGGCACAGCGCCCTTAACCACTGCGCCACCCGGGAGGCCCTTATTTTCTGAATTTGACTGAATGCGTCTATGTCAAACAGACCTTAGTAAAGATAGCATCTCGTGCAGCCACATAAATCTTGAGTTTCTTCTCTCTCTCTTTTCTCTTCTCTTCTTCCTGCTGGGCGGTGGACTTCAGCTTTACCCGTCCATGCTGTGAGAAAGACAGACAGGAAGACACTTAATTAACACATTGCATTGATATCCAGTAATGATTAAAAGATGACAATAACTAAATCCAACTTAAACAGTGTGAAAGCAGAAAAACAATCACTCTTCACTCACCATCCTGTCAGTTCAGGGAATAGGCTGTGCAAATCTAAAACCAAAGAGCAGATTGAGATGGCGAATCAAGAATTAAGTATGTGAACCAGGCGCCTGCACGTACACACTCAAATCAATTGTGGCCTGCATCTGCGGGAACACCTCTTTCTACTACTTTTGGTCCATTTTTAAGCTAGGACAGACGGGAGGCGGGGGCGCACCAGTGCAGTAGGTACCATAACGTTGGATGCCAACCGCCGATAAAAACTACAGATGAGGCGACGGCGACAACGGTAGACATTGTCCTTCGCCCCTGCCTGCTGAGGACGGGTTGTTTTCCCGCAGTTCTGTTAACAACAGCGAGGGCAGGTGTTCGGCAGGCGGGAGCGAAGGACACTTAACGTTATGCGCTAGCTAGTTAGCGCTTAGAAGTGGGGATGTTGATGTCGTAGTTTCAATGAGCAAGGCAGAGGCAAAAAGCCTGATAGGGACAGTGATGCAGAGATGACAGGAGCAGTGGAATAGAGTGACTAAGGGCAGGCATTTATTTCAAGTACAGAGGACGGCAGGAAGGTACAGAAGAGGAGGCGTTCATGCAGACACAGGAATTCCCACATGCAGGAACGCCCCGAATTGCGGGCCGTAATCACACACACTTGCCCAAAACCGCACCAACCTTCTGATGGCAGCAAAACGCCGAGTGAGGGGAATACTGAGTTGTGTCAAGTCGGCTACAGCATAATAATAATCAGTTTGCTGAATACATGAATACATCGAAAGTATTTGTAAACACACATGATTAGCGCTTCGACTTGGCAATCGCCCATCAACAAAACAAGACCCCAAGCTGTCGGACGCACCGTTGAGTATACCCGCTTATTCACATGTAGATTAGATAAAAACACATTTACTAACATAAATTCCAACATAATAACACCACATATACTCACTCCAAAAGTCTGCTGCTGTTGTAGCAATGTGTGGATTCGTTTACTTTGGTTTTCAGACGAAATATTGATGTGTGCCTGTGTCACCCAGTGGCAGTGAGGCGAACAACTACAATTTGAACTTCCGGCCCGTGGAAATTGACGTCACGACCAATGGAGTTTATGATATGTATGGCTCCCTCTTGTGGATTGACATACACGTTTCAGTTTCAAGTTTTACTTGTCACAAGTACAGTGAAATGTTTAACTTGCAAGCCCTACCCAACAGTGCAGGATTCAATATAAAATAGTATAACTAATACAAAATGTAGAACACGAGAAATAAGAAATAAGAGAGGAAGCTATATACAGGGTCAGTGCCAGTACCAAATGGAATACTGTGAGACAAGCATTTATATAAAAGACCACTCCGTAAGCCACGCCCCAGTGGCCAGAGCTAGGCATGTTGCACTTGGACACGTTTTAATACAAAAAGCCTCTACTTTTACAATGCGTCTTCCACGTGGCAGGATTAGACAGATGGGTAAACAGATAAGATTTACTAAGGTCCCAGCCCATATGGGGGTGGAGGGGAACAAGGCAGTTGATGTATTGGCTAAACAAGCACATGGAAGAGGGGATGTTGATGTCGTAGTTTCAATGGGCAAGACAGAGGCAAAAAGCCTGATCTGGACAGTGATGGTGCAGAGATGGCAGGAGCAGTGGAATAGAGTGACCAAGGGCAGGCATTTATTTCTAGTAAAGCGGAAGTGGGGAAGGGGAAGACAGAAGAGAGGAGGCTATTTTTACAATAATAAGGGTGGGACACAGCCAGTTGAATAAGACCTTACATGTGATAGGAAACAGGCCGTGGAGCATGTATTGCTACAGTGGGGGCTGTATCAAAGGGAAAGACTGAGATCTAGTATGAGGGAGAAGGGTATACAGGAAAGTAGTTTAAATAGTATTTTGAGTAGAACGTCATTGGATATAGTCTCATATTTTGTTATCTTTTTTAAGAGTAAGGGGAGCTGGCAGGTAGGATTTCGTTTCACGCCGTCTCTGGCCCACACTCCAGTACAGTAGGTGGCGGTAATGCACCATAACGTTGGATGCCAACGCCGATAAACCCCACTGAAGAAGAAGAATGGGTCTTCCAGGGCAGAAGAGTCGAGTTGTGTACGTTGTTCGCATGAGGTTCCTTGATTGGTGAAGTGTGTAGAGTTGATCCATAGTTTGGGGAATGGAAAATGGCGGATAGTAGTGCGGACAAAATTGAGGAAAAGTTGGTAAAGCAACAGCTGTGCTGGAATGCGAACAAAGTGTCAGTTCTGATGGCATGGAGCGGGAGGATGAGGGTCAAGGACCGGAATGGCCGGTAGTGGAAAGACATAGGAAGAAGAGAAATCATGATACAGAAAGCAGTGGAGCGTCTAGTAAAGAATGCATAAAGAGGGCCAATGTAGGAAGCAATAGTAGGGATGTGTTGGAGTGGAAAATGGTGATAGTGTTTGATGAGACCAAAGGGTCTCACATTCACACTATCAGACTTACTAATGCCATAGAGAATATGTATTGCTCTATTGTGGTGTTGTCCAGCCAGTCTCCCCAGGTTAACAGCACCATGGCGTGACTCCAAACCTTTTCTCCCAGGTACATGAGCCAGGTATCTGTCTTATTCGCCATTCAGTGAATGAGGAGAATACAGGAATCACAATAAGGAGCATATGGGGTCCAGGGCAGCACAGGGCCACAGTCCTCAGAATCAAATTCAGTGGTGAACTCACACTTCCAGCCAGGCGCATCAACTAAGACCACCTGCCTACCAGCCACTTCACCCTGTCATCTCACACTGTGTGCCAGTCTTTCAGTATCAAATACCCTGCCCAGGATGGTGTTCACTGCCATGCTCCTCCCAACACAGTTCGCACCCAGAAGCACAGCCCTCACCTCCACATCATGTTTACCTCTTCCTATAAGGCAGACAAAAAGATGGACAGACAAAGGGGAGAGATCACAATATTTGTTTATAGAGCATTGAATTTCACTAATTGTTTAACGCCCACCACCCAGAAAACATTCATCCCATAGATTCCAAACCTAATCCCAATATATACTCACCACCCACAGTTGCTCTGTTCTTCTTCATCTTCATTAGCCTCAGCATCCCTCAGTTCTTTACATCCTATCTCTTCTGCAGCAACTGTACAATCATATCATTGTGAATTTGATAACAACCACTCTGTGCTACCATCCTCTCTATATTTTGCAACAGTCAGTGACCCGAGTCACATTCTCCCTTTTTCTGTTGTCTATGATATGGTCCCTGTTCTCACAGTTTTCTACAAGCCTTTGAAGGATGCCTCCCTCACTTGAAATGTGCTGCTCTAATGTCATGTCCACAAGCCAATTCCCTCTGGTAAAGAGCACCATGGTGTGTCTCCATACCCTCTGCTCAAGAAGGTGGTTCAGGTGTTCCTCCACTGTGTCTGCGTGCAGTATGTGCAAGGAAAGCACAAGGAGGAAGGCATGTGGGACACAGCAAGAGCAATTTCCTGCTTGTCCTGTGCTGAGGTCACCGCAAACAAGTGATTCCACCACCAGCCAGGTGTGTCTACCACAGTGGCCTGTCTGCCAGCAACAGCTGTCTGTCAGTTTACACACTGGGCAGTCCTCTTCGTTGTGTCAAACTCTTCGTTGTGTCCTCACCCAGGATTGTGTTTCCTGACAAGTTTTTGCCAGAATGCCCTTCCCCAACAGCACAAGTTGAAGGTCTGCCTGTGTGATGGGGGAGAGAGAAATAAAGAAGGTAAATACAAATGCAGTCATGGTTCTTCACCATTGTCTAATTATTACTATGCCTAATTTACGTATATTATACTTTATATACTGTACCTGTAAAGTAGAATACCAGATTCCTATGGTGTAAATTCTATGTTTAATAGAAGATGAGGTGAATAATTTTCCTAAATACGCAAAAATACATTTTTGTCTTGTCTGTAGGCCAGGGTTATATCTCATTATTATTAAATATTGATTTGATTGCAGTCGGGACCCGTCCATTAGGGCATTAGGGGTGGTACTCCACTTGTGATTGGTTAAAAAACATTACTTTTTCTGGTGAAAAATTCATAATATATATATGGATTATGTTTAAATTGTCTTTAAAAGCGTGGTTAATTTGTGTACATTTTACTCTTCCAAAAATATTTTATCATATGACTTTCACAGCACAAAGTAAATTACTGTCCTGGGGGAGTTCAGATGAACACCCAGGTCTTCTGGACCTGCTCTATCGAGAAGCCCCTGACTGCGGTCTTCAAAACTGTTATGCATGCTGGAGCATAAAAAGCTGTTGAATTCTAATTTGACTTTAATTTCACATACACTGTGTTGACAGAAACATTGCTCAGATCTTGTCCCCTGGACCCTGGAGGACTTCTGGTGTGGATGATGTTCAGGTTAGATATTCCTTCAAATGATTCCCCTGAACTATACCATTTGATTGTTATTCCTTTATTGAAAATGGGACCTTGTTCACACCATGCTGAAGGCTTGATGCATGGCAATATATAATAGTTGTGATGACTTGTTGAGTAGTTATAGATATCACTGAAAACCCCTTTAGTAATAGTGGCTTTTGTTTGTATGGTGGTATTGTGAAAGTGGGTTGTAATTTGACCTGGATCACTCAATGAGGCACTACTCTTAATATTTATACTTACTTTTTCTTCAAGGAAGCAGATGTTCTTCTAAGGGACACCCTAGAGGCAGCAAGGTAGTGCGAACTCCAAACATTTAAAGGCACCATTTCCCTCCCTAGTGTAATTGGGATGGATGGGGAAGACCGCATTACAACCCTTAAAGAACAACGGTTGTATAATGGCCTGGATGAAGACGAAAATATTCCCCTCAAGGAACCATTCATGTTCTCGTTCCAGTTACAGAGACATTATGAGATGTTCTATGTGGAGGCAGTTGACAACAAGAAAATGACTCTCTGCCTCTTTTGAGGAGCAGGAGTGAAGCCATTTTTGAGGAGTGGTCAAACCTTGTTTTTGTCTGCTGTGTTAATTGTTTCAATTGTTAATTATGTTGTTTAGTAAAGATGACTTAGAAGTCACCCGAGTCTCTGATCTCTTCACTGGAGCGGGTATAACTTAATGTACAAAGCACATTCAGCTTGTCAGTATGTCTATATGGTATAGTTTTTCTCCATTCTCACAAGGAAAGTAAATAGCATTTTAAATCAGGATAGGTATTAACTGTATATATGCTTAATGAAATAGTATAATTACAAAGTTATAACATTTATCAACACAATTTTAACACTACATGACATAACAAGTCTGTTCACTGCAACAATATCAGTAGCTTGTCTCAAATATAGCATGAAGCAAAAAGTGCTACAACTCATGTATTGGTACCACTTTATATAATATTTCTTACGATCTTCAAAAATGAAATATGTTTGTATTCAACATGTGTGTTTGTATTCAGTGTGTGACTGTCAAAGCTCAGATGTACCAAAAAAATGGTGGGCGGAGTCAACCATTTGACCCCGCCCACTGCATTCAGAGGTACTTGGCTCTATCAGGTAGGCTACTCAACAGATGGCGCTAAAGATCAAGTTGTGTTAGGGTTGCGTCAATTCGAATCTGGTATCAGGATAAATATGACATTGAGTCACCGATTGTATACTATGTATTTTTTATTAGCTAAGCAATAAGTGGTAAATGCAATTTTTGTATATACGGGCTCTCTGTCACACCTCGCAGGGCAAACAGAGAACTGACTTGTTCCTGACAAAGATATTATAATATACTCTGATGACAGAAGTAGTTCCTGCTTCTGAGCCGGCCTGTCAGAGTAGAGACTAGGCGTGGTTTAGACTCACCCAGCCTATCGTTGATTGTTGGCGCAGAGCTGGTCCCGGCCCCCGTGGCGCTTCAGCGGTCAGTCGTTGTAGTTGTGTAGAATATTCAGTTATCAGGCATCTGGCTCCTTTTATCTAACAAAAGACCGTTTGTTCTCGCAACACTACGTTCTGAAT
Organism: Oncorhynchus mykiss; assembly: GCF_013265735.2. Classification (NCBI taxonomy): domain Eukaryota; kingdom Metazoa; phylum Chordata; class Actinopteri; order Salmoniformes; family Salmonidae; genus Oncorhynchus; species Oncorhynchus mykiss. The sequence goes on from NC_050570.1 coordinate 25,349,910, forward strand.
GTGCCCCCCAACTCATTGCACAGTTCCTGTCTTCATGTTATTCTGTATTTTTCCATCATGAGAAGGCCCATGGACCTGGAACTGTTAACTATGTTGCATAACACATATACCCACACAAGCCAACAGCAAATAACAGCAAACAATATTCCATCATATATGATATGGTAAGGGCTATAGTGTATAACACAGAACCTCACAATCCCCCTTTTTACACCCCTGTGGGTTGTAACCACACCATCTGATATACTAGGTTGCTGATGAACCCAGGGACTTTAAACCTTTATTTTGTGAATATATGAAGTGATGCACGTCCCTTTGTTGATTAACATATTTATAAACTGGAGTTTTTGATTCCCCGTTTTGACACCCACAAGGGTGTCAATTATCCACATTATCCTTTATTTCAGCGGTTAATAGCATTTCATGAAAATAATAAAAGGTTTATTATTCATTTTTTATTAATTTATTTTTACAGAAAAACAGAAAAAAATCAACAAATGATATATGCTTTTCAACTCCCCCTTTTGACACCCACAAGGGTGTCACTTATCAAAAATAGGATAAAACTTCATTGTTTATTGACATGTTAGATATAGGATAAAGTAAAGCAGAGCAAAGCAAAGCATTATTATAAACCATCTGGTCCTCTCAGCTACTCCTATCCTGTACCAGGTGGGCTCCTTGCCACCCAGGGACTCTAAACCTTCACATAAGAGAGGACAAGTTATATCGTACACGTTATGTATTTAAGAAGTTATCATTCCACGACCTCACCCACAGCAAACCAGGGGTCATCCTCAGTCAGCCCCATCTTTCTCCGGAAGTTAGATTTCGTATCTGCATCTCCTTCAGGAGCATCAAGCAAGAGCATCATACCTGAAGCCTGTACCACATCTGTAACATACTTCTTCAAACAAAGTATGATGCAAGCAGCACAACACATCAAAAATAAAAATACAAGAATTAGGGTCAGAAATCCAATAACCACCAGTGATGCATACTCACCAAGCCACACCCCCATCCAAGACATCCAGCCAGACTCCTCCACCCCAGCCACGCCCTTCATTTCTGCCGAAAGCTCGTCCAATCCAACCAATGCTTTTGATATACTCCCATCAGGACTGGTATTATTAGGTATAAATGTACAACATTGTTCACCAAACATTTTGCAAACCCCTCCCTGACTGGCCAGGATCATATCTAAAGTCAATCTATTCTGCCTGGCGGTCCTGGTAGTAGCCTCCAATTGCTTGGCCATACCAGTAAGGGCAGAGCGGGTATAGTTAACAAAACATTGTTGATTATAGTATATTTAGTTTATCCATGAGGTCTGTTTGGCATCCACAATAGCGGAGCCAAGAATTGGTAGTAGATGCCATAAACCATCATTCCTGTTTAGGGCCTAGAATTCCTAAGGAACACCTACTGGCACACCTAGTAGGTTGAAATGTATATTATCTGTTTCCTCAGACCAAGGTGTATCACGCTTATATCTGGAGTACGGGTGAACATCATTAGGTGCTTTTCTAGTAGATCCCAGGAGCTGATTAGCTGTAACTTCAATAATGGTTAGTGGTACTATCAGACTGGCTAAAGCACACATACCCTGCCAATAAAGCAGGCCTATGCTTTAATGGTGCGCAAGAGACCTGGGTTTGGACCCTGTGTGTTGGTTACACTAGTCCAAAATCAATTTACAGAGAACCCAACATGGCTAGAATGTACAGCATTGAGGTGTGGTGTTGCTCTCCTGGTTCACACTTCCAAGAAGTAAAGTGCATACACAAAGAGAACATGTTGGAAAATAAAAACTGCCACTTTCAATTTCACTCTGCCCATGGCATGAAAGTCATGCATCCTCCGAAACACAACCCAACCAAGCCACACTGCTTCTTAACACAGTGCGCATCCAACCCGGAAGCCAGCTGCACCAATGTGTTGGAGGAAACACCGTGCACCTGGCAACCTTGGTTAGCGTGTACTGCGCTCGGCCCCCCACAGGAGTCGCTGGTGCTAACCTTATCACAGGGACTTTGAAGCACTACAGCTGCATGCTGATCTTGGAATAAACTGACGATAGCAAAGATTCCATCTTTGACGACGCCACATAAATGGAATAGGTACTAGCTAGCTTGATAGTTAATGTTTGCTTTAGTTTGCACGCTAGCTCTGCAAATTCAGCTAGTGTGTGAACCCTGCCAACATAAAAAAAAACATTGATATGGCGCGATTGACTGGATTAACCTCACGTCAGTTACGTACATTGAGTGCCTTTTGGACAGTAGATACGAACCTTCTATTGCCTTATCAGCTAAAGAACTGGCAGTGGATCAAACCATTGTGAGGCAAAGGGCGGGGGGGTCGCAATCTTTTGAAACTTAAAAACGCGCTATTAAGTGTCTATAATCAGCACAAGTGCTTTCATTGCGTATTATTAATATTATTGAAATTACATAGTTATGTTTACAGTGATATATTGGGGGGGACAAATCATATTTTTCCCAGGATGGGGGGGGTCGTGTCCCCCCGTCCCCGTCCCCCCTGGGATTTCCTCCTATGCCCAGATTAGACAACCCTAGTCCTCAAAATGTTTAGGGTGAACTCTGACCCAGCTGGATCGCTGAGAAACACTGGTAGAGCTACTAACCTTCATAGGGCCTCACACAGTAGCATGACTCTGCTCCAGCAGTTCGTGAATCTGGTAGGGAAGAAGCAGGACTCATTTCAGTGGTGCTTCCGAGAGAAAGCTGTGAGTCGGCTGGGGCGGGCAGTGTCGTTTCGGTCCCTGCCACAGAAGTGCGACCTCAAAGCTGGTCAACATGGTGCCTGTGAACCTGACCATCAAATACAATTTTATTGGTCACATACACATGTTTAACAGATGTTATTGTGGGTGTAGCGAAATGCTTGTGCTTCTAGTTCCCACAGTGCAGCAATATCTAACAATTTCACAACATATAACCAGTACACAAAAATCTAAGTAAGTAGATTAAGTAGAATATAAGTAGAATATTTTAATATATGGACGAGCAATGTCCTCAGGCCTCAGGTAGCCGACACCTGCCGCATTCCTGTATAACATTTTTAAGTTACAATTAAATACTAAAATGTACTTATGTGTACGGAGACTCTGCATGACACTGGGCCTGTGGCCTGCTCCACCACAGCAGGCATCCATCTGGTTCATCCTACAACAATGGTTGGAACTGCCTGAACGTATCCTGGTGCCTCCTTCCTGTCTCTTCTTGTCTGTGGTGCATGTCCTCTTGGAGATCAGGGAGCAAGCAATCAAGTGCAGTTGTCAGCCGACGACCCATCAGCAGCTATGCAGGGCTCTTCCCTGTGGCTGAGTTGGGGGTTGTGTGTTGGGCCAGTAGGAACCTGGCCAAGCGTGTCTGACAGTCCCCTGCTGCAATCCTCTTCAGTGCGCCATGGTGGTTTGCACCATCCTTTCAGCCTGTCCATTTGAGGATGGGTGGTATGGTGCTGTCACATGTCGGTCAGCTGTTATCAGCGTCTGTAAAAGTTGTAAGTGGGAGTTGAGAGCCCCCTCTAAGAAAATAGCTGCATGCAGATTCCCCGAAGTAAAAATAACGCAACACCAGCTGAGCGTCAATAAAAGTTTTGACAGCGGGAGTAGTCCAGTTGAATTTCGTTTTTATTTCATTTAAAGGATTTATGCTTATTTAAAATATGAAAATGATATACAGTGTATTCGGAAACTATTCAGACCCCTTGACTTTTTCCACATTTTGTTACGTTACAGCCTTATTCTAAAAATGTATAGTTTTTTTTAAATCACCATCAAACTACACACAATACCCCATAATGACAAAGGAAAAACAGGTTAAGATTTTTTTGAAAATGTATTGAAAGTAAAAAATATCACATTTACATAAGTATTCAGACCCTTCACTCAGTACTTTGTTGAAGAAATTTTGGCAGTGATTACAGCCTTGAGTCTTCTTCGGGAATGACTCCTGTGTTTTCATGACTGTGTGCTTAGGGTCTATGTCCTGTTGGAAGGTGAACCTGCTCTGGAGCAGGTTTTCATCAAGGATCTCTCTGTACTTTGCTCCGTTCATCTTTCCCTCGATCCTGACTAGTCTCCCAGTAACTGCCGCTGAAAAACATCCCCACAGTCAATGCTGCCACCACCATGCTTCACCGTAGGGATGGTGCCAGGTTTCCTCCAGATGTGACACTTGACATTCAGGCCAAAGAGTTCAATCTTGGTTTCATCAGACCAGAGAATCTTGTTTCTCATGGTCTGAAAGTTCTTTAGGTGCCTTTTGGCAAATACCAAGCGAGCTGTCATGTGTCTTCCGTGACTTCCGTCTGGCCACTCTACCATAAAGGCCTGATTCGTGGAGTGCTGCAGAGATGGTTGTCCTTCTGGAAGGTTCTCTCATTTCCACAGAGGAACTCTGGAGCTCTGTCAGAGTGACCATCGGGTTCTTGGTCACCTCCCTGACCAAGGCCCTTCTCCCCCGATTGCTCAGTTTGGCTGGGCGGCCAGCTCTAGGAAGAGTCTTGGTGGTTCAAAACTTCTTCCATTTAGGAATGATGGAGCCCACTGTGTTTTGGGGGACCTTCTATGCTGCAGAATTTTTTTGGTAGCCTTCCCCAGATCTGTGTCTCGACACAACCCTGTCTCGGTGCTCCAAGAACAATTCCTTCGACCTCATGCACTGTCAACTGTGGGACCTTATACAGACAGGTGCGTGCCTTTCCAAATCATGTCCAATCAATTTAATTTACCCCAGGTGGACCAATCAAGTTGTAGAAACATCTCAAGGATGATCAATGGAAACAGGGTGCACCTGAGCTCAATTTCAAGTCTCATAGCAAACGGTCGGAATACTTATGCAAATTAGGGTATTTATGTTTTTTATATTTAATACATTTGTAAAAACCTGTTTTCGCTTTGTCATTATGGGGTATTGTGTGTAGATTGATGAGGAAAACATTTTATTTAATCCATTTTAGAATAAGACTGTAACATAACAAAATGTGGAAAAGGTCAAGGGGTCTGGATACTTTCTGATTTCAACTGTATAGATTGATTGAATGTTATTTTGTAAGGCAGGCGATCACGTGTGTTCAAGCCCAGTAAGGGGGAAGGGACAGTGGAGGAAGCGATACAGGTTACAAACATTTATTTAGAACATAAGGAGAATAATAATTATATTATGATTATTCTACTACCTTTAAGTGACAAATATGGTTACTGATGATATGTCAGTAAGATGCTGAAGATGTCCAAAAGAAAATAAGAATATCATTCCTTGTAATAAAGACTACATTTTTATAGATGCATCCAGCTGCAGTCCCGCAGCATGGCATGTCACTAAAACGGTGATGTCATCAAAAAACTGGCCTCTTATTAAAGGGTCAATCTGGAGTTGTTACATCCATTTTTCGATTTATAAAATCATGATTTTGTAGTGAACGGCGGGGCAGGGAATAGAACCCAGGTTGTTAGCTTGGAAGGCAAACACAATTTCACTGATCTTAGGACCAGAAAGCATTTTTGTCTGCAGTTTTCGGTTTGGCTATTTGTTTCAAGTGTATGTGGTGGTTCTAGTTTGTATGGCGCCCTGGGCGAACCCTCCCTTCAGCGCCCGCACCCGGGGGCGGGTTTAAAATGCCGCCCTGGGTGGCTGCCCATGTCGCCCGTACCTAAATCCGCTACTGACTTGTATTAGTCTCTAAATAAATCTCTTTGTCAAACATTTTCATCACTCCCATGTCTTACGCGACTAGTATTTTTGAAAGTGTAGGATAATAATTCAGCCATAGTTTATGTTCATTGCTTTCCAACATTTTACTCCCTCCTTTATGTTTAATATAACTCACATATATTAATTATTCCTTTTGGTTGCCTATCTTGACATGACGTATGTTCTATAGAAAGTATTTGAATCTGATGTGTGCCACAGAAAGTATTTGACTCTTGGGGGAGAATTCTGCCAGGGGGAGATTTGGAAGGCGCCTCAGCGTCAGGACAGGCAAGGGTCAAAACCAGGAGGGCGAGAATAAGAGAGACTGGAAAAGCAGGAGCTGAGAACAAAAATACTGGTTGACTTGAAAAACAAGACGAACTGGCAACAGACAAACAGAGAACACAGGTATAAATATACAGGGGATAATGGGGAAGATGGGTGACACCTGGAGGGGGTTGGAGGCAATCGCAAAGACAGGTGAAACAGATCAGGGTGTGACAGGATTCCCTCGAAGCATTTTCAACCCCCGTTCTCAAGTACGTTAGCTAGCCACGGTAGTCAGCTAGCTAGCTGGCTAACTTTTATCTACGTTTTTACTTCTGACACCAATGTAATGACCTGACTAGATCATAAAGGAACAATTGTCCAGACAGAGGATTGAGACAAATAAATTAAAGATACCCGTATAAAACAACCGTGACCTTCACTTGTGAAGACCAGACGTAAGAGAGAGAACATTAGCTAAACGGTCTTAACTTGCAATGCTCCATCCCCCTGCCAAACCCTCCCCACCACTACATCAATCACCAGGATCCCCGGCATCAGAACAGTCCAGGCATTCCCGTGATTGACAGATAGCAGGTTGATTGGTATGTCGGACCCCGCGAACACTGAGTACTGGTAAGTACAACACAACCAACTAACAGCACAACACATAACCCACAGCTGTCTGTGCGGGTCACTACTATATTTAGGATGTGAACACTCAGTGTGTTTGACCTGACGAAGATCCGTTTTGGATCAAAACGTTGTCAATAAGGCGGTGAATTGGGAGCTTTAACAGTGTTCGGGCCTTCTCGTTCTATACTAGTATTCTTTATTAGCCCAGCATCTATGTTTTTAAGGATGTGCGTATGATCACAAACCTTTCTAATGAATACAAACCTTTCTAATGATCACAAACCTTTCTAATGAATACAAACGTATCATCATGAGCATAGCCTCGTTTCTTCTACTCTTTTATTGTTCACTCAGTTAAGCCTGTACTCGAATGAACTATACATGGTGTTCTGCTTTTTGCACTCTTGAACTGAGTGTTGATTCCCTATCCTGCCGCTGTGTACTTTGTATCCATTCAAAATATACAAAGGTGAATGACTTCTGGTTGATTTGAAAGCAGTGACCTGTCATTAGTTATGCTAAGTAAGGTATAGGTACCATACAAAGGCAGATAGTGTTGACTATATAATATTAAGAGAGCAGATAAAGTACAGCTATTTGTGCTGTAAATTATATTGCACTGTAAATTATTCATCAGTTGTTAATTATTAGTTATAGTGGGGCAACAAAGACAAAGAAACATTGTAGATTCAGTAGTAGTGGAGGTGGTCTACTGAGCACGTACTGTAAGATCCATTTTTTTATTTTTGTGTGTGTGTGTGTGTGTGCTTCTCTGTAATTTGAGAACCAAGCAGTTAGAAAGCAGAGAGAGAGAGAATGAGAATGAATGATGAAGACTGTCCTCATAGATTTGCAAAAGTTCAAACCAATGTTAGCCCTATTCCCCTCTTTCCAGGAAACTCCTACTTTTTATATAATACAAAGCTAGCCTTTCCTACTATACATCAACAACCATATTTTGGCCCCCTCCTCCTCGAGCCCAGCACGAAGACCCAGGATTCACATTGATGTGTTCCATCTGACTCCCAGTCAGACATGGGTTCATGGAGCGATTTCAGTGCCAACAGAACATTTATTTGAATTCAATCATTTTGAATTAAAACACTGAATTTGAATTAAATATTTTTGAATTTGTAATGCACAAATGTAATAATTTAATTCACAAATGTAACTTAAATGTCATGATTTGAAACTGAATCGAATTAATATTGCATTCAGTTTTGAAATTACATTTAAATGTAGTTCAATATTGAAATTCAACATTTATATATTCCGTTTCAATATGGTAAATATTGCGATTTGAGATTACGGCACCAATATAACTGACTGGGTTCCAAATCAGGCCTACTGCACAACAGCAACAACCCTTTGTGGCAAACAGAAGGTGAAGGATTTGTGCAACCCATTTAATGAGAGTGCAACCGAGGTGGTTTGGTGATCCATGAATTTGATGAGCAACCTTGTCTGAGACCTGAAGACAGGTGTTAGTTTGACTGATGGGGTTCTAACCCAGGTCTCCTGTGCGTCAGACAGGAAATGTAACTTTTCAAGTTGCTCATAATAATATATGCCATTAAGCAGATACTCTTATCCAAAGCGACTTATACATGCTTACATTTCACGTATGAGCGCTTGACTCTGAGGACATTTATACAGACAGAGGTGGGAGGTTGGGTAAGCCACTTACTACTGCAGATTTACTAAATGTTTTCCAGTCCAATTATAGATTATCTCAATATATGTACTGTACACATACAGTGTTTCCCTGCTTTTTACACCCTTGAACGGGGTATTGATTTCCCTGTCATATTATATATTAACCTAAATATATACTGACAAAAGCACACATAACACTATAGTACAGGTCGTGGAGGAACCTGCAATTTTCTTGGGGAGTATGACTGTCAGAAGGTCAGTTCTGGTGAAGGAAATTCTACTCCAAAATGAATAAAAATCGAATGGTCCATTTATAAGGCAGGTGTGTTATTTAGCAATAAGCATTATCACCTGATCAAATCACATTTTATTTGTCGGGTGTAGACCTTACAGTGAAATGCTTACTTACAAGCCATTAACCAACAATGCAGTTTTAAGAAAAATAAGTGTGAAGAAAGTATTTACTAAATAAACTGAGGTATAAAAGAAGAAAAAAGAAGAAGAAAAATAACAATTAAAGAGCAACAATAAAATAACAGTAACGAGGTTACATGCAGGGAGGGGGTAACGGTACAGAGTCAATGTGTGGGGGCACAGGTTAGTCGAGGTAATTGAGACTATGCATATATAATAAACAGAGTAGCAGCAGTGTAAAAATGGGGGGGTCAATTGCAAATAGTCCGGGTAGCCATTTGGTTAGCTGTTCAAGAGTATTATGGCTTGGTGGTAGAAGCACTTAAGAAGCCTTTTGGACCTAGACTTGGCACTCCATTACCACTTGCTGTGCGGTAGCAGAGAGAACAGTCTATGACTAGGGTGGCTGGAGTCATTGCCAATTTTTAGGGCCTTCCTCTGACACTGCCTGGTATAGAGGTCCTAGATGGCAGGAAGCTTGGCCCCAGTGATGTACTGGGCCGTACGCACTACCCTCTGTAGTGCCTTGTGGTCGAAGGCCGAGCAATTGTCATACCAGGCGGTGATGCAACCAGTCAGGATGTTCTTGATGGTGCGGCTGTATAACTTTTTGAGGATCTGAGGACCCATGACAAATCTTTTCAGTCTCCTGAGGGGGAATAGGTGTTGTCGTGCCCTCTTCACGACTGTCATGTTTTTGTTTGGATCATGATAGTTAGTTGGTGATGTGGACAACAAGGAACGTGAAGCTCTCAACCTGCTCCACTATAACCCCGTCGATGAGAATGGGGGTGTGCTCGGCCCTCCTTTTCCTGTAGTCCATGATCATCTCCTTTGTCTTGATCACGTTGAGGGAGAGGTTATAATCCTGGCACCACACCGCCAGGTCTCTGACCTCCTCCGTATAGGCTGTCAGCAGACACTTTTATTCAGAGCAACTTACAGTCAATGCATTCAACTAAGGTACAGTTGAAGTCGGAAGTTTACCTAGACCTTAGCCAAATACATTAAACTCATGTTTTCACAATTCCTGACATCCTAGTAAAAATTCCCTGTCTTAGGTCAGTTAGGATCACCAATTCATTTTAAGAATGTGAAATGTCAGAATAATAGTAGAGATAATTATTTATTTCAGCTTTTATTTATTTCATCACATTCCCAGTGGGTCAGAAGTTTACATACACTCAATTAGTATTTGGTAGCATTGCCTTTAAATTGTTTAACTTGTGTCAAACGTTTCGGGTAGCCTTCCACAAGCGTCCCACAATAAGTTGGTTGAATTTTGACCCATTCCTCCTGACAGAGCTGGTGTAACTGAGTCAGGTTTGTAGGCCTCCTTTTCCCACACGCTTTTTCAGTTCTGACCACAAATTTTCTATGGGATTGAGGTCAGGGCTTTGTCATGGCCACTCCAATACCTTGACTTTGTTGTACTTACGCCATTTTGCCACAACGTTGGAAGTATGCTTGGCGTCATTGTTCATTTGGAAGACCCATTTGCGACCAAGCTTTAACTTCCTGACTGATGTCTTGAGATGTTGCTTCAATATATCCACATCATTTTCCTACCTCATGATGCCATCTATTGTGTGAAGTGCACCAGTCCCTCCTGCAGCAAAGCACCCCCACATCATAATGCTGCCACCCCCATGCTTCAAGGTTGGGATTGTGTTCTTCAGCTTGCAAGCCTCCATATTTTTTCTCCTTTTTGTTTCATCAGACCAGAGGACATTTCTCCATAAAGTACAATCTTTGTCCCCATGTGCAGTTGCAAACCGTAGTATGGCTTTTCTATGGCGGTTTTGGAGCAGTGGCTTCTTCCTTGCTGAGCGACCTTTCAGGTTATGTCGATATTGGACTCGTTTTACTGTGGATATAGATACTTTTGTACCTATTTCCTCCAGCATCTTCACAAGGTCCTTTGCTGTTGTACAGGGATTGATTTGCACTTTTCGCCCCAAAGTATGTTCATCTCTAGGAGACAGAACGGTATTGTAAGGGTTTTCCTCCTCCTCTTCGTCTGAGGAGGAGAAGCGAGAAGGATCGGAGGACCAATGCGCAGCGTGGTAAATGTCCATGGTTGTTTATTTAAGAAAACATAAACTGAACACTATGAATAAAAAAAAATAAACGTGAAACGAATGAAAACCGAAACAGTACCGTGTAGTGAAAAACACAGATACGGAAACAAACACCCACAAACAAACAGTGAAACCCAGGCTACCTAAGTATGATTCTCAATCAGAGACAACTAACGACACCTGCCTCTGATTGAGAACCATACTAGGCCGAAACATAGAAATCCCAAAATCATAGAAAAACAAACATAGACTGCCCACCCCAACTCACGCCCTGACCATACTAAATAACGACAAAAAAAAAACAAAGGAAATAAAGGTCAGAACGTGACAGGTATGACGACTGCGTGGTCCCATGGTGTTTATACTTGCATACTATTGTTTGTACAGATGAACAGGGGTACCTTCAGGTGTTTGGAAATTGCTCCCAATGATGAACCAGTCTTGTGGAGGTCTACAATTGTTTTCTGAGGTCTTGGCTGATTTCTTTTGATTTTCCCATGATGTCAAGCAAAGAGGCACTGAGTTTGAAGGTATGCCTTGAAATACATCCACAGGTACACCTCCAATTTACTCAAATGATGTCAAATAGTCTATCAGAAGCTTCTAAAGCCATGACATAATTTTCTGGAATTTTCCAAGCTGTTTAAAGGCACAGTCAACTTAGTGTATGTAAACATCTGACCCACTAGAATTGTGATACAGTGAATTATAAGTGAAATAATCTGTCTGTAAACAATTGTTGGAAAAATTACTTGTGTCATGCACAAAGTAGATGTCCTAACTGACTTGGCAAACCTATAGTTTGTTAACAAGAAATTTGTGGAGTGGTGGAAAAACAAGTTTTAATGACTCCAACCTAAGTGTATGTAAACTTCCGACTTCAACTGTATATAAACACCAACATTCCACAGTAATACCAAAAACAAATAAATGTTACTGTGAATGTTATTGTAGTTCAACTTGTCTGTTCGTTTATTCTGTAGATAGCCTTCTTGTAACAAGATCACTGCTAGTTTTACAGCTTCTGAAAACATTTACAAAAGTGCATGTTAGGGAGAATGTTTGTGCTCCCTCTCCTGCGTGTCTGGTATTCCTTTGTTTTTCTCATAAACTCTGAAAGGTTCCCCATTACAGAACAACACTACTCCTGAGACCACAAGTTTATGGTCGGGCAGCCTCGTTTTCATCCTTGTCACTGACTCTTATAGTTACTACTGCCAAGGATAGGCTTGGTAGTGGAGAGGCTGCTAAGAGAAAGAGAGAGAAAGAGGAGGGCTTCAGAGAGAGAAAGACAGAAACGGAGAGAAAGAGAGAGGCTACCGAGAGAGAATATCACAGAGAGCATTTCAACCTGTCTTAGAGTCTGCAAAAACAGCTGTTCTCACCATGATTCTGCTGGCGGTATTGGACTGTTTCGATGTGAAGGGCTGGCTGGTGTTTATCTTTGTGTTTCTCTTGGTGGTGGACATTGTCAGAAACAGAACTCCAACTAACTTCCCCCCTGGACCCTGGTCTGTTCCTTTCCTGGGTAATATCTTCACAGGGCTCGACTTCAAGACCATTGACAAGGTCAGAAAAATACTCATATAATCATTGCTCATTTTAATCAGAAATATTTGATTACTAATGACTTATGTTACCAATACTATATCTTTACTAGTGCAGTGAAATAATTGACACAGATTTGACTTGCATGTGGCGTGTTTTACACAGGGCACCATTGAAAAATAACTGTGGTCTCAATTGGGATTCTCTAAATAAAGGTTAAATATTTTATAAAAATGTAATAAATGTGTCACAACCATTCCTTCCTTCCCTGTAGATGGCTGAGGACTATGGTCCAGTGTTCAGCCTGCGTCGAGGCAGTGACAGGGTAGTGTTTATCTCAGGGTATAAGATGGTGAAGGAAGCTCTGGTCAACCAACTGGACAGTTTCTATGACCGGCCCATTGTCCCTCTGTTTCATGTCACCTTCAAAGGCATTGGTGAGTGAGTGGCACACTATTCCCTACATAGTGCACCACTTCTGACCAGGCCAGGCTCCAGTGAGAAAGCATGTGAGCACTAGAATGTAAGGTTTGGATACACCTTTTTGTTTTTACTATTTTCTACATTGTATAATAATAGTGAACACATCAAACTATGAAATAATACATATGGAATCATGTAGTAACCAGAAAAGTGTTAATCAAAATATGTTTTAGATTCTTCAAAGTAGTCACCCTTTGACTTGATGAAAGCTTTTCACACTCTTGGCATTCTCTCATTCTTTTTCAACAGTCTTGAAGGAGTTCTCACATATGCTAAGGACTTGTTGGCTGCTTTTCCTTCGCTCTACGGTCCAACAGTTATACTGTTAGCATTGAGGTGGTGTGCCCTAGTAGGCAGACCCCTGTGTGCGGCTCACCCTGTACTATCAGCTCCAATATAAATAACATGAGCAAGTCTACTTCTGATAAGCTTCCCAGTAAAGCATTAAAAACAATCAAGCAAACCAGAAAAGTGCTCAAAATAACCCATGTTAACATGTGCAGCTTGAGAAACAAGGTCCATGAAGTACAGTGCCTTGCGAAAGTATTCGGCCCCCTTGAACTTTGCGACCTTTTGCCACATTTCAGGCTTCAAACATAAAGATATAAAACTGTATTTTTTTGTGAAGAATCAACAACAAGTGGGACACAATCATGAAGTGGAACGACATTTATTGGATATTTCAAACTTTTTTAACAAATCAAAAACTGAAAAATTGGGCATGCAAAATTATTCAGCCCCTTTACTTTCAGTGCAGCAAACTCTCTCCAGAAGTTCAGTGAGGATCTCTGAATGATCCAATGTTGACCTAAATGACTAATGATGATAAATACAATCCACCTGTGTGTAATCAAGTCTCCGTATAAATGCACTTGCACTGTGATAGTCTCAGAGGTCCGTTAAAAGCGCAGAGAGCATCATGAAGAACAAGGAACACACCAGGCAGGTCCGAGATACTGTTGTGAAGAAGTTTAAAGACGGATTTGGATACAAAAAGATTTCCCAAGCTTTAAACATCCCAAGGAGCACTGTGCAAGCGATAATATTGAAATGGAAGGAGTATCAGACCACTGCAAATCTACCAAGACCTGGCCGTCCCTCTAAACTTTCAGCTCATACAAGGAGAAGACTGATCAGAGATGCAGCCAAGAGGCCCATGATCACTCTGGATGAACTGCAGTGATCTACAGCTGAGGTGGGAGACTCTGTCCATAGGACAACAATCAGTCGTATATTGCACAAATCTGGCCTTTATGGAAGAGTGGCAAGAAGAAAGCCATTTCTTAAAGATATCCATAAAAAGTGTAGTTTAAAGTTTGCCACAAGCCACCTGGGAGACACACCAAACATGTGGAAGAAGGTGCTCTGGTCAGATGAAACCAAAATTGAACTTTTTGGCAACAATGCAAAACGTTATGTTTGGCGTAAAAGCAACACAGCTGAACACACCATCCCCACTGTCAAACATGGTGGTGGCAGCATCATGGTTTGGGCCTGCTTTTCTTCAGCAGGGACAGGGAAGATGGTTAAAATTGATGGGAAGATGGATGGAGCCAAATACAGGACCATTCTGGAAGAAAACCTGATGGAGTCTGCAAAAGACCTGAGACTGGGACGGAGATTTGTCTTCCAACAAGACAATGATCCAAAACATAAAGCAAAATCTACAATGGAATGGTTCAAAAATAAACATATCCAGGTGTTAGAATGGCCAAGTCAAAGTCCAGACCTGAATCCAATCGAGAATCTGTGGAAAGAACTGAAAACTGCTGTTCACAAATGCTCTCCATCCAACCTCACTGAGCTTGAGCTGTTTTGCAAGGAGGAATGGGAAAAAATGTCAGTCTCTCGATGTGCAAAACTGATAGAGACATACCCCAAGCGACTTACAGCTGTAATCGCAGCAAAAGGTGGCGCTACAAAGTATTAACTTAAGGGGGCTGAATAATTTTGCACGCCCAATTTTTCAGTTTTTGATTTGTTAAAAAAGTTTGAAATATCCAATAAATGTCGTTCCACTTCATGATTGTGTCCCACTTTTTGTTGATTCTTCACAAAAAAATACAGTTTTATATCTTTATGTTTGAAGCCTGAAATGTGGCAAAAGTTCGCAAAGTTCAAGGGGGCCGAATACTTTCGCAAGGCACTGTATATAACTTGCTTGTAACAGATGACATTCATATTCTGATCTCTGAAACTTACTTAGATAATACTTTTGATGATACTGTGGTAGCAATACATGGTTATAACGTCTACTGAAAAGACAGACATGCCAACAGGGGCGGTGTTGCGGTCTATATTCAGAACTACATTCCTGTAAAGCTTAGAGATGATCTCATGTTAAATACTGTTGAAGTAATATGGCTACAGGTTCATCTGCCTCACCTTAAGCCTATTCTTGTGGGAAGCTGCTATAGACCACCAAGTGCCAAAAGTCAGTAACTGGTGTGGTGGTTCATTTATTTACTATCAAATGAGGAGAGACAAATTTATCACACAAGTCAGAGTTATACTTAAACGAAATCTTTAATAGTGAGAGTTTGCAATAGTGATGGCTGGTCGACGAATCACCATCTCTGATGATTCGTTGAGAGCAAAAGTACAAAGGTACAAAAGTACAAAGGTCTTTTATAGCCAAGATACACCCCTTTCAACCTACATGATGAACAACAAATATATAGAATGGGTCACAAGGTTAAGATCTGTATGAAAGATACCTATAATACATAGCAGACAGTATCTGCTGTGTCAACAGTTTTCATTGTATAGACCAGTGTCTGGCCCTCCGACTCCAAACTGGAACCATCTCTCCCTGGTACGGTATAAACAGAAAACATTAACCCATGCTCTGGAATTCTCTTTAGGTGTTATCACCCAAACGACATCGTAAATCTCCTGTCAGTGTTATCCTCAGTAGAACACACACACAATAGTTAAGAATAATCTATTCTGTTGAAATAAAACAACCATTTGATTCAATAAAAGTATTATAACATAATCTTGCACTTTTGCCACCATACTGGATAACATGTGTGAAATGCTTGATAATGTAAATGATATCAACAGAGCTATATTTTCTGGGGGATTTAAATATTGACTGACTCTCATCAAGCTTCCCACTCAATTTTTTTTTTTAACTGTAACCAGTGGCTGCAACTTGGTTCAGGTTGTCAGTCAGCCTACCAGAGTATTTACAAACAGCACAGGAATTAAATCATCAACATGTAATGATCACATCTTTACTAATGCTGCAGAAATTTGCTTTAAAGCAGTATCCACATCCATCGGATGTAGTGATCACAATATAGTAGTCATATCTAGGAAAACCAAAGTTCCAAAGGCTGGGCTTAATATAATGTATATGAGGTCATACAATACGTTTTGTAGGGATTCGTATGTTGATGATGTAAATAATATTTGCTGGTCTGTGGGGTGTAATGAGGGCAACTAGATGCTAAACTTGACACATTTATGAAATTGCTCATTCCAGTTACTAATAAGCACGCGCCCATTAAGACAATTACTGTAAAACCTGTTAAATCACCTTGGATTGATGAGGAATTGAAAAATGGTGTGGTTTAGAGCAGTGGTTCCCAAACTTGTTATAGTCCCGTACCCCTTCAAACATTCAACCTCCAGCTGCGTACCCTCTCTAGCACCAGGGTCAGTGCACTCTCAAATGTTGTTTTTTTTGCCATCATTGTAAGCCTGTCACACATACACTATAAGATACACTCATTCTTATGTTTAAAAATGTGAGTTTTTGTCACAACCCGGCTTGTGGGAAGTGACAAAGAGCTCTTATAGGACCAGGGCACAAATAATAATGTAATAATAATCAATCATTTTGCTCTTTATTTAGCCATCTTACATATAAAACTTTATTTGTTTATCAAAAATTGTGAATAACTCACCACAGGTTAATGAGAAGGGTGTGCTTGAAAGGATGCACATAACTCTGCAATGTTGGGTTGTATTGGAGAGAATCTCAGTCTTAAATCATTTTCCACACACAGTCTGTGCCTGTATTTAGTTTTCATGCTAGTCAGGGCCGAGAATCCACTCTCACATAGGTACGTGGTTGCAAAGGGCATCAGTGTCTTAACAGCGTGATTTGCCAAGGCAGGATACTCTGAGCGCAGCCCAATCCAGAAATCTGGCAGTGGTTTCTGATTAAATAAAATTTTCACCGAACCGCTTGTTGCAATTTCGATTAGGCTCTCTTGTTGAGATATCGGTAAGTCGACTGGAGGCAGGGCATGAAAGATATAACGAATCCAGTTGTTTGTATAATTCGTTTCGGGAAAGTACATGAGTAATTGCGCACCCAACTCACTCAGGTGCTTCGCTATATCACATTTGACATTGTCCGTAAGCTTGAGTTAATTTGCACACAAATGGAAAGACCTGTGTATTTCCTTGTTAATGCAGACAGAGAAGAGCTCCAACTTCTTAATCACAGCCTCAATTTTGTTCCGCACATGGAATATAGTTGCAGAGTCCCTGTAATCCTAGATTCAGATCATTCAGGCGAGAAAAAACATCACCCAGATAGGCCAGTCGTGTGAGAAACTCATCATCATGCAAGCTGTCAGACAAGTGGAAATTATGGTCTTTAAAGAAAACTTTAAGCTCGTCTCTCAATTAAAAAAAAAACATGTCAATACTTTTCCCCTTGACAGCGCACTTCTGTGTGTTGTAAAAGCATTACATGGTCGCTGCCCATATCATTGCATAGTGCAGAAAATAAACAAGAGTTCAGGGGCCCTGCTTTAACAAAATTAACCATTTTCACTGTGGTGTCCAAAATGTCTTTCAAGCTGTCAGGCATTCCTTTGGCAGCAAGAGCCTCTCGGTGGATGCTGCAGTGTACCCAAGTGATGTTGGGAGCAACTGCTTGCACGAGCGTTACCACTCCACTATGTCTCCCTGTCATGACTTTTGCGCCATCAGTACAGATACCAACACATCTTGACCACCAAAGTCCATTTGATGTCACAAAGCTGTCCAGTACTTTAAAAAATATATACTCTCCTGTTGTCCTGGTTTCCAGAAGACAATGTCTTTCTTAATTGACCCCCCATAAAGGTAACAGACATATACCAGGAGCTGTGCCAGGCCCACCACGTCTGTTGACTCATCCAGCTTTATTGTATAAGATTCACTGGCTTGTATGCAAAGCAGTAATTGTTTCAAAACATCTCCTGCCATGTCACTGATGCGTCGTGAAACAGTGTTGATTGATGAAAGGCATTGTCTGTATAGTTTTTGGGGCTTTTTCCCCCAGCATTGTCCCAGCCATATCCGCGGCAGCAGGAAGAATTAAGCCCTTCCACAATAATTTGGGGCATGCATGTCCTAGCCACTCAGTTGCTCACCATATACGATGCTTCTAGCACCTTCGAATGAATGGTATCTGTTGCTTTTATACATGTCTTACTACTCAAAAGTCATCTTAATTCTTACTCAAAATTCATCTTAATTCTTGCTCAAAAAACTCCTGCGGCTTATTTTTCAAATGGGCATGTTTTGTTTCTAAATGTCTGCGCTAGAGTGAGGGTTTCATCGAGTTGTGAGATAGTACTTTTGCACCTTTAACACACTGTGGCTGAGGAAAGCACTACTCCCAATATACAGTGGGGAGAACAAGTATTTGATACACTGCCGATTTTGCATGTTTTCCTACTTAAAAAGCATGTAGAGGTCTGCAATTTTTAGCATAGGTGCACTTCAACAGAAAATCACATTGTATGATTTTTAAGAAACTAATTTGCATTTTCTTGCATGACATAAGTATTTGATCACCTACCAACCAGTAAGAATTCCGGCTCTCACAGACCTGTTAGTTTTTCTTTAAGAAGCCCTCCTGTTCTCCACTCATTACCTGTTTGAACTGCACCTGTTTGAACTCGTTACCTGTATAAAAGACACCTGTCCACACACTCAATCAAACAGACTCCAACCTCTCCACAATGGCCAAGACCAGAAAGCTGTGTAAGGACATCAGGGATAAAATTGTAGACTTGCACAAGGCTGGGATGGGCTACAGGACAAATAGGCAAGCAGCTTGGTGAGAAGGCAACAACTGTTGGCACAATTATTAGAAAATGGAAGAAGTTCAAGATGATGGTCAATCACCCTTGGTCTGGGGCTCCATGCAAGATCTCACCTCGTGGGGCATCAATGATCATGAGGAAGGTGAGGGATCAGCCCAGAACTACACTGCAGGACCTGGTCAATGGCCTGAAGAGAGCTGGGACCACAGTCTCAAAGAAAACCATTAGTAACACACTACGCCGTCATGGATTAAAATCCTGCAGCGCACGCAAGGTCCCCCTGCTCAAGCCAGCGCATGTCCAGGCCCGTCTGAAGTTTGCCAATGACCATCTGGATGATCCAGAGGAGAAATGGGAGAAGGTCATGTGGTCTGATGAGTCAAAAATAGAGCTGGCGCAGGTGTAGTACTGCTGGTAGTAGCAGTACTACCAGTAGAACTGGTATGTGTCTCTATGGACGCTGGCCTTACTTTTTTTAACCATTTATTAATTTTCGATTAAACGGAATGAGCGGCAGCTACATTTGGCTACATACAGTGCCTTGCGAAAGTATTCGGCCCCTGTAACGGTGTTCGTCTATAGGAGGAGAAGAAGCGGACCAAAGCGCAGCGTGGTGGTTACTCATGTTCTTTAATTAATGGAAACTGAACGATACATGAAATAACTTAACTCTACAAAAACAACAAACGGAACGTGAAAACCTATACAGCCTATCCTGTGAAAACAAACACAGTGACAGGAACAATCACCCACAAACAAACAGTGAAACCCAGGCTACCTAAGTATGATTCTCAATCAGAGACAACTAATGACACCTGCCTCTGATTGAGAACCATACTAGGCCGAAAACATAGAACTGACCCAAAACATAGAAAAACGAACATAGACTGCCCACCCAACTCACGCCCTGACCATACTAAATAAATACAAAAAACAAAGGAAATAGAGGTCAGAACGTGACAGTACCCCCCCCCAAAGGTGCGGACTCCGGCCGCAAAACCTTGACCTATAGGGGAGGGTCTGGGTGGGCGTCTGTCCGCGGTGGCGGCTCTGGCGCGGGACGCGGACCCCACTTCGCCATTGTCTTAGTCCGCCGTATTGTCCGCCTCCGTGGCTTACTCCCCATGCCCACCCCTCTCAATGACCCCACTGGACAGAGGGGCTGCTTGGGACAGAGGGGCAGCTCGGGACAGAGGTGAAGCAGCAGCTCGGGACAGAGGGGCAGCTGCTCGGGACAGAGGGGCAGCTGCTCGGGACAGAGGGGCAGCTGCTCGGGACAGAGGGGCAGCTGCTCGGGACAGAGGGGCAGCTGCTCGGGACAGAGGGGCAGCTGCTCGGGACAGAGGGACAGCTGCGCGGGACAGAGGGACAGCTGCTCGGGACAGAGGGACAGCTGCTCGGGACGGAGGGGCAGCTGCTCCGGGCGGAGGGGCTCTAGCGGCCCCTGGCTGACTGGCGGCACTGGCGGCCCCTGGCTGACTGGCGGCACTGGCGGCCCCTGGTTGACTGGCGGCACTGGCGGCCCCTGGCTGACTGGCGGCACTGACGGCCCCTGGCTGACGGGCGGCACTGGCGGCCCCTGGTTGACTGGCGGCACTGGCGGCCCCTGGCTGACGGGCGGCACTGGCGGCCCCTGGCTGACGGGCGGCACTGGCGGCCCCTGGCTGACGGGCGGCATTGGCTGCTCCTGGCAGACGGGCGGCACTGGCGGCGCTGGGCAGACGGGCGGCACTGGCGGCGCTGGGCAGACGGGCGGCGCTGGCGGCGCTGGGCAGACGGGCGGCGCTGGCGGCGTTGGGCAGACGGGCGGCGCTGGCGGCGCTGGGCAGACGGGCGGCGCTGGGCAGACGGGCGGCGCTGGGCAGACGGGAGGCTCCGGCAGAGGCGCCGGACAGGCGGGAGGCTCCGGCAGAGGCGCCGGACAGGCGGGAGGCTCCGGCAGAGGCGCCGGACAGGCGGGAGGCTCCGGCAGAGGCGCCGGACAGGCGGGAGGCTCCGGCAGAGGCGCCGGACAGGCGGGAGGCTCCGGCAGAGGCGCCGGACAGGCGGGAGGCTCCGGCAGAGGCGCCGGACAGGCGGGAGGCTCCGGCAGAGGCGCCGGACAGGCGGGAGGCTCCGGCAGAGGCGCCGGACAGGCGGGAGGCTCCGGCCGAGGCGCCGGACAGGCGGGAGGCTCCGGCAGAGGCGCCGGACAGGCGGGAGGCTCCGGCAGCGGCGCCGGACAGGCGGGAGGCTCCGGCAGAGGCGCCGGACAGGCGGGAGGCTCCGGCAGAGGCGCCGGACAGACGGGAGACTCCGGCAGCGCTGGAGAGGAGGAAGGCTCTGGTAGCGCCGGAGAGGCGGGAGACTCCGGCAGCGCTGGAGAGGAGGAAGGCTCTGGACGGATGGGCCGGAGAGACAGCCTGGTACGGGGAGCTGCCACCGGAGGGCTGGGGTGTGGAGGTGGTGACGGATAGACCGGGCCGTGCAGGCGCACTGGAGCTCTTGAGCACCGAGCCTGCCCAACCTTACCCGGTTGAATGGTCCCGGTCGCCCTGCCAGTGCGGCGAGGTGGAATAGCCCGCACTGGGCTATGCAGGCGAACCGGGGACACCGTGCGCAAGGCTGGTGCCATGTAAGCCGGCCCAAGGAGACGCACTGGAGACCAGATGCGTAGAGCCGGCTTCATGGCACTTGGCTCGATGCCCACTCTAGCCCGGCCGATACGCGGAGCTGGAATGTACCGCACCGGGCTGTGCACCCGCACTGGGGACACCGTGCGCTCCACAGCATAACACGGTGCCTGCCCGGTCTCTCTAGCCCCCCGGTAACCACAGGAAGTTGGCTCAGGTCTCCTACCTGGCGTAGCCATACTCCCTGTTAGCCCCCCCCCAAGAAATTTTTGGGGCTGACTCCCGGGCTTCCATCCACGACGCCGCGCTGCCTCCTCATACCAGCGCCTCTCCGCTTTCGCCGCCTCCCGTTCTTCCTTGGGGCGGCGATACTCTCCTGGCTGAGCCCAAGGTCCTTTACCGTCTAGTTCGTCCTCCCATGTCCAATCCTCCTCGCGCTGCTCCTGCTGCTGCTTTCTCCTTTGCCCATTACCACACCGCTTGGTCCTGTTGTGGTGGGTGATTCTGTAACGGTGTTCGTCTATAGGAGGAGAAGAAGCGGACCAAAGCGCAGCGTGGTGGTTACTCATGTTCTTTAATTAATGGAAACTGAACGATACATGAAATAACTTAACTCTACAAAAACAACAAACGGAACGTGAAAACCTATACAGCCTATCCTGTGAAAACAAACACAGTGACAGGAACAATCACCCACAAACAAACAGTGAAACCCAGGCTACCTAAGTATGATTCTCAATCAGAGACAACTAATGACACCTGCCTCTGATTGAGAACCATACTAGGCCGAAAACATAGAACTGACCCAAAACATAGAAAAACGAACATAGACTGCCCACCCAACTCACGCCCTGACCATACTAAATAAATACAAAAAACAAAGGAAATAGAGGTCAGAACGTGACAGCCCCCTTGAACTTTGCAACCTTTTGCCACATTTCAGGCTTCAAACATAAAGATATAAAACTGTATTTTTTTGTGAAGAATCAACAACAAGTGGGACACAATCATGAAGTGGAACGACATTTATTGGATATTTCAAACTTTTTTAACAAATCAAAAACTGAAAAATTGGGCGTGCAAAATTATTCAGCCCCTTTACTTTCAGTGCAGCAAACTCTCTCCAGAAGTTCAGTGAGGATCTCTGAATGATCCAATGTTGACCTAAATGACTAATGATGATAAATACAATCCACCTGTGTGTAATCAAGTCTCCGTATAAATGCACCTGCACTGTGATAGTCTCAGAGGTCCGTTAAAAGCGCAGAGAGCATCATGAAGAACAAGGAACACACCAGGCAGGTTCGAGATACTGTTGTGAAGAAGTTTAAAGCCGGATTTGGATACAAAAAGATTTCCCAAGCTTTAAACATCCCAAGGAGCACTGTGCAAGCGATAATATTGAAATGGAAGGAGTATCAGACCACTGCAAATCTACCAAGACCTGGCCGTCCCTCTAAACTTTCAGCTCATACAAGGAGAAGACTGATCAGAGATGCAGCCAAGAGGCCCATGATCACTTTGGATGAACTGCAGAGATCTACAGCTGAGGTGGGAGACTCTGTCCATAGGACAACAATCAGTCGTATATTGCACAAATCTGGCCTTTATGGAAGAGTGGCAGGAAGAAAGCCATTTCTTAAAGATATCCATAAAAAGTGTTGTTTAAAGTGTGCCACAAGCCACCTGGGAGACACACCAAACATGTGGAAGAAGGTGCTCTGTTCAGATGAAACCAAAATTGAACTTTTTGGCAACAATGCAAAGCGTTATGTTTGGCGTAAAAGCAACACAGCTCACACCATCCCCACTGTCAAACATGGTGGTGGCAGCATCATGGTTTGGGCCTGCTTTTCTTCAGCAGGGACAGGGAAGATGGTTAAAATTGATGGGAAGATGGATGGAGCCAAATACAGGACCATTCTGGAAGAAAACCTGATGGAGTCTGCAAAAGACCTGAGACTGGGACAGAGATTTGTCTTCCAACAAGACAATGATCCAAAACATAAAGCAAAATCTACAATGGAATGGTTCAATAATAAACATATCCAGGTGTTAGAATGGCCAAGTCAAAGTCCAGACCTGAATCCAATCGAGAATCTGTGGAAAGAACTGAAAACTGCTGTTCACAAATGCTCTCCATCCAACCTCACTGAGCTCGAGCTGTTTTGCAAGGAGGAATGGGAAAAAATGTCAGTCTCTCGATGTGCAAAACTGATAGAGACATACCCCAAGCGACTTACAGCTGTAATCGCAGCAAAAGGTGGCGCTACAAAGTATTAACTTAAGGGGGCTGAATAATTTTGCACGCCCAATATTTAAGTTTTTGATTTGTTAAAAAAGTTTGAAATATCCAATAAATGTCGTTCCACTTCATGATTGTGTCCCACTTGTTGTTGATTCTTCACAACAACAAAAAATACAGTTTTATATCTTTATGTTTGAAGCCTGAAATGTGGCAAAAGGTCGCAAAGTTCAAGGGGGCCGAATACTTTCGCAAGGCACTGTACGGACAATTAGTGGAATTCCCGCGAGAGAGTAATGGTTAATGTGATTGGATGTTAATTATTTGACTAGGCTACCTGCACTTCACATTGTGTTGTTATTTCGCTGAACACTAGATGGTTTAATTTTATTTTTGGCAGTGAAATGAGG
Organism: Oncorhynchus mykiss; assembly: GCF_013265735.2. Taxonomy (NCBI): domain Eukaryota; kingdom Metazoa; phylum Chordata; class Actinopteri; order Salmoniformes; family Salmonidae; genus Oncorhynchus; species Oncorhynchus mykiss. The sequence continues at coordinate 25,374,041 of NC_050570.1, forward strand.
CTAATCAGGCAAGAAGAAAACCTCACCCAAATGTATAGCCCCGTTGGAAAATATAAATGGACTGTTTGAAAATGTGAAAATAAAAATCACATTTTTATTTGGCGTACCCCCGACGGCATTGTGCGTACCCTTGGGGGTACTCCAATTTGGGAATACCTGGTTTAGAGGGATGAGGCAAAAGGTATGGCAAATAAGTCTGGCAGCCCAACTGATTGGCAAACATACTGCAAATTAAGAAATCATGTGACTAAACTGAATAAAAGGAAGGCTACAAAGGTTAAAGTGCAATATGTAGTACAGGGACAGTCACCATTGTTCCTGTAAACAGACAAGGGATATGGGTGGAGAAATGTAACCACTCACACTCACAGACAGTCATGGCCACAGACCGACCATCCACTGGACCAAAAATAAAGTTTACAATGCTTTTTTTATGTAGGTGTAAACAAAATAAAAAACAGCGCAAAACAAGCTCACATTTTAGTCTCTGACAGGGCAAGATGAACAAGGCATCCACACCAAGAAATGCTCATCCAACCCTTAAGTCACAGGGGTGTCAAATACAGAGTTATTTTTGTTTTAATATGAATGCCATAGGTGTAAATTCTTCTTCTAAACAGTCATGGGAGTCGGTATCAATTGAAGGCATATTCAGACCATTAAATAATCAATCAGCAAAGGGTATTGAGGAGATTCAGAGTTGTATAGCTCAGAGTAAAATTGTTTGAATTGATCATTTCTTTCTTTATGTATAACTGTGGTAGTACCAGACAGGGTTCTTATTGGTGGAATTAAATGTGAGGCCTCAGATTTACAGATATGATGTGCAAGGAGTTTACTGGCTTTGTCACCTTATTCATACACTCTGTATCGAGCTCCTAAGATTAATTGTTCGCCTTGTCTGGTAGAAAGCTCATCAAATTCAGATTGGAGTACCTGGCATTCTTTATGTACACTTGAAGTTGGAAGTTTGCATGCACTTAGTTTGGAGTCATTAAAACTCGTTTTTCAACCACTCCACAAATTTCTTGTTAACAAACTATAGGTTTGGCAAGTCGGTTAGGACATCTACTCTGTGCACGACACAAGTAATTTTTCCAACAATTGTTTACAGACAGATTATTTCACTTATAATTCACTGTATCACAATTCCAGTGGGTCAGAAGTTTACATACACTAAGTTGACTGTGCCTTTAAACAGCTTGGAAAATTCCCAAAAATTATGTCATGGCTTTAGAAGCTTCTGATATGCTATTTGACATCATTTGAGTCAATTAGAGGTGTACCTGTGGATGTATTTCAAGGCCTACCTTCAAACTCAGTACCTCTTTGCTTGACATCATGGGAATCAGCCAAGACCTCAGAAAAAAAATGTAGACCTCCACAAGTCTGGTTCATCCTTGGCAGCAATTTCCAAACGCCTGAAGGTACCATCTGTATAAACAATAGTACGCAAGTATAAACACCATGGGACCACGAAGCTGTCATACAGATCAGGAAGGAGACGTGTTCTGTCTCCTAGAGATGAACGTACTTTGGTGTGAAAAGTGCAAATCAATCCCAGAACAATAGCAAAGGACCTTGTGAAGATGCTGGAGGAAACGAGTACAAAAGTATCTATATCCATCTATAGTCCTATATCGACATAACCTGAAAGCCCGCTCAGCAAGGAAGAAGCCACTGCTCCAAAACCACCATAAAAAAGCCAGACAACAGTTTGCAACTGCACATGAGGACAAAGATCGTACTTTTTGGAGAAATGTCCTCTGGTCTGATGAAACAAAAATAGAACTGTTTGGCCATAATGACCATTGTTATGTTTGGAGGAAAAAGGGGGAAAAAACGTGTAGCCTCGGAACATTTGCTGTTTACTGGGTCAGTACCAACAGATGCAGTAAACAAATAACCAAAAATATTTTGAGTCACTGAGACACTATGTAAACAAACTGAATAGGTGAATTAGACAGCATGGAAACAAAGGAGTTAAATAAACCCTTAATACAATGAAATTAAAATACTTGTAAGGCAAGCACACTAGATGATCAAAATATTAGTTCACATCAAATAAGCCAAATAAGTACGTTATACCTAAACATAGTTGTACCACAGGTGGGCTACTTACTTACTATCCACAGTTCGCAAGCAACAGTTGCTGATCTATGGGCAAGTTCAAGACTTCTTGGTGGGACGTTGAATGTGAGCCATAGCCTCATCCGGAGAATCAAAGTCTTTACCATCATGAGAAAGCAACAGACGGCTGGGAATCGCAGTCCATACTTCACACCTGGATGGTCCCGTAGCAGTTGTTTGGCCTGCCCGAAATCTGCGCGCTGCCTGGACACAGTGGGGGAGTAGTTCTGGTAGATAGAGAAGCTCTGTCCTTGAAAGCTCGGAGGGGTATTGCGGGCTCGTCGGAGGTTCTCCATCTTATCATGGAAACAGTGCACTCGAAGAATGGCCTGTCATCATCCCGGGGCTTTGGGCGCAGTGACCGGTGGGCACGATCAATCAGGGGCTTCTCATCCATGGCAAGAACATCCTTCAGCAGCCCAGAAACAAAATATGTGGCGCGAGGCATTTCTGCTGACTCTGGGACCGATACCAGTCTCAGGTTATTGCGGCGAGAGAAACCCTCTAAACTCATACAACTCTCCTGTACCTTTTTCAGATCTGAAGCCAGGCATTTTACGTAAGCACCCAGGGAGGTAGTTAGGTCTGAGACACTGGCAGCGGAGGTCTCCAGTGCTGCAGTCGTCGTTGTTTTGATTGATGTGATTGCTGGCACCGTCTCGTTCTGCAGGATGGTTAGATCTGCTTTTAAAGTATCAGAAACCTCCCGTATTTCAACTCTCTCAGAGCATAGTAGTTTGATGGCCTCGAGAATGTTCATTCCAGGCCAAGCCGCACCCTCGGGTAAAGTATGAGTCTCCGGGCCCTCAGACTCAGGAGAGGACGGTGATAAGAGTGCGTCTTGTAGTCCGAGTTTTCTCAGTCATGTTTTTGGCCTTATGTTTCGTCGACATGCTGACATTGGAAAGCAGAGTGGTCTTGCGTTTTATGGAAAGCGATCACCAAACTAATATTTGAAAATAAATACGATTTTGCTGCAAAATATACATAAACTGTAAGAATACTGCAGTAGCGAACGGAAAACACTTTGGTCGCACATTGCGCCCCTAGCAGCCCCCCCCCCCCCCGAGGGTGTTTTTTAATAGAAGCCTCTCAAACATAATCCAGTTAGAATCAGGAATTGTTGTTTTGTTTAGGCCCCTTACTTTTTCAATCTTTACTAACGACATGCCACTGGCTTAAAGCCAGTGTGTCTATGTATGCGGATGACTCAACACTATACACGTCAGCTACTACAACAACTGAAATGACTGCAACCCTTAACAAAGAGCTGCATTTAGTTTCAAAATGGGTAGCAAGGAACAAGTTAGTCCTAAATATTTCCAAAACTAAAAGCATTGTATTTGGGACAAATCATTCACTAAACCCTAAACCTCAACTACATCTCTTAATGAATAATGTGGAAATTTAGCAAGATGAGGTGACTAAACTGCTTGGAGTAACACCGGATTGTACACTGTCATTACTGTCCATACTAAAGTGTTACTCTACCTTCTTAACAACACTATCAACAAGGCAGGTCCTACAGACCTTAGTTTTGTCGCACCTAGACTACTGTTCAGTAGTGTGGTCAGGTGCCACAAAGAGGGACTTAGGAAAAAGACAGTTGGCTCAGAACAGGGCAGCACGGCTGGCCCTTAAAAGTACACCGAGAGCTAACAATAATGACATGCAAGTCAATCTCACATGGCTAAAAGTGGAAGAGAGATTGACTTCATCACTACTTGTTTTTATAAGAGGTGTTGACAAGCTGAATGTACCCAGCTGTTTGTTTAAAATACTTGCACACAGCTCGGACAGCCATACCCCACAAGACATGCCACCAGAGGTCTCTTCACAGTCCCCAAGTCCAGAACAGACTATGGGAGGCGCACAGTACTACATAGAGCCATGACTACATGGAGCGCTATATTCCACATCAGGTAACTGATGTAAGCAGTAGAATCCGATAAAAAAAAACAGGTAAAAATACAACTTATGGAACAATGGGAACTGTGAAGAGACACAGAAAGGTACAGACATATACATACATTGTGATATTGTTGTATGGTGGTATTAAACATTTTGTATTGTAGATATGTAGTGGTGTAATAATGTTATATGATGTCCTGTTTTATCTTTTGTTTTATATATAATGTAGGTGCTTTTTTAATATGTTTGTACCCTAGGAAGAGTAGCTGCTGCCTTGGCAACTCATCACAAACCATCTCAATTGGGTTGAGGTTGGGTGATTGTGGAGGCCAGGTCATCTGATGGAGCAACATCAATCTTGTTCTTGGTCGAATAGCCCTTACACAGCCTGGAAGTGTGTGTTGGGTCATTGTCCTGTTGAAAAACAAATGATAGTCCCACTAACCACAAACCAGATGGGATGGCGTATCACTGCAGAATGCTGTGGTAGCCATGCTGGTTAAGTGTGCCTTGAATTCTAAATAAATCAGTGTCACCAGCAAAGCACGCCCACACCATCACACCTCCTCCTCCTTGCTTCATGGTGGGAACCACACATACAGAGATCATTCGTTCACCTACTCTGCGTCTCACAAAGACACGGTGGTTGAAACCAAAAATCTAAAATTTAGACTCATCAGACCAAAGGACAGATTTCCACTGGTCTAATGTCCATTGCTTGTGTTTCTTGGCCCAAGCAAGTCTCTTATTCTTATTGGTGTCCTTTAGTAGTGGTTTCTTTACAGCAATTCGACCATGAAGGCCTGATTGACACAGTCTCCTCCGAGCGGTTGATGTTGAGATGTGTGTTACTTGAGCTCTGTGAAGCATTTATTTGGGCTACAATCTGAGGTGCAGTTAGCTCTAATAAACTTGACTGACCTTCTGATGTCTTAAAGTAATGATGGACTGTAATTTCTCTTTGCTTATTTGAGCTGTTCTTGCCATAATATGGACTTGTTTTCCCCCCAAATAGGGCTATCTTCTGTATTCCACCTTTACCTTGTCACATCACAACTGATTGGCTCAAACGCATTAAGAAGGAAAGATATTCCACAAATGAACTTTTAACAAGACACACCTGTTAATTGAAATGCATTCTCCAGGTGACTACCTCATGAAGCTGATTGAGAGAATGCCAAGTGTGTGCAAAGCTGTCATCAAGGCAAAGGGTGGCTACTTTGAAGAATCTCAAATATATAAAATATAACACTTTTTTAGTCACTACATTATTCCATATGTGTTATTTCATAGTTTTGATGTTGTCACTATTATTCCACAATGTACAAAATAGTAAAAATAAAGAAAAACCCTTAATGAGTATGTGTGTCTAAACGTTTGACTGGTACTGTATATATTGTCAATAATCTAAAGATGCTTGCCTACCTCACTTCCTCTCCTTCATCTGAAATAGCTGAAAAAGGATGCCTACCAGGAATTCACTTTCCACCTGTCCAATGCACCTATCACTGCAGATGGGGGAAAGGAGATAAGGAGATGAAGGATATTTTAGACTATTGAGATCCACCCAATACCTGGCTCTTAATCTCCACCTCTCCTCTGACTTCAGGTATCGCTCTAAGCAACGGTCTCATGTGGAAGAGCCAGAGAAAGTTTGCTCATACCCACCTGCGATACTTCGGAGAAGGGAAGGTTGGACTGGAGCACTACATCCAGCTGGAGAGCAACTTCCTGTGTGAGGCCTTCAAAGAGGAGCAGGGTATGTATACGGTACAGTATATGTAGTGTTAGGGTTACTGCTTTTTATTTAATAGAAATAACAACACTGCACTGTAGACATACACCAGACATGTACTGTACACATTCCTGTCATAACATTGTGAGAACACACTTGATACTTGCACACTCTATCAATATATCATGTCAACTGTGTCCCCTATAGAATAAGTGTAACCTTCATGTGCCTTTGGTCCACTTATACTTAACTTACTAATAATAATAATAATAAAGACACATGCAGGACAACAGTTGATGAGAGAATCCATCCAAGCTTTGCATAGCCAGTATGTGTTACTGTCAGGGGGAGGGTTCAACCCCCATTACATCCTGAACAACGCGGTGGGGAACATTATCTCTTCTGTGGTGTTCGGCCATCGCTTCGAGTACAGCGATGAAAACTTCCAGAAGCTCCTACGCTTGGACAACGAGGTTGTGATATTATCCGGCACTGCTCGGGCTCAGGTGGGTGTCAAGTTGTTGGCTGGTCAATGGTCTTAACTCCTTCAGATGGGATGTTAAACTTAGAGCCTAGCTCTCAGTGGTCAGAGCTCATGTCCATCGCGAAACTATTTTGGTGAATTACCTGAAAAATCCTATCCTTTTATCATAACTATTATGCACATACAGTATAAACAGGAAAATAAACATAACTGTTCTCCTGTAGTTTGATCTGTATGTGTAACTCTGTCCCTCTCTGTCCCAGCTGTATGATGCCTTCCCACGCATCATGAAATACCTGCCTGGTCCCCACCAGACCATCCACTCCAACTACCAACAGATTACCGACTTCCTGCGGGCAGAGATAGAGAAGCATCAGGAGGACTGGGATCCAGAAGACCCCCGGGACTACATAGACACATACCTCACAGAGATTGACAAGGTATGGTACCAGAATAGTAGCCAACACTAAGACAAAGGTCAAAGACACACATCACGTGAATGTAGCAAACCCCTTCTACCAGACAGACAAGTCATGTTTTGTTTTATTTTGACACATTCCAATCCACCTTCTCCTTCAACATTCTCAGAGGAAGGAGGACCCTAAAGCTGGCTTCAACACAGAGACTCTGGTGGTGTGTACTCTGGACCTGATCGAGGCTGGGATGGAGTCCGCTGCCACCACCTTACGCTGGGCCCTGGTCTACATGATGAACTACCCAGAGATACAAGGTGAGTCAACTCTTCCACAGCACCACTGAGTTTAATTGATCAATTGATTGATCCCTTCTCCTTTATCCCTCCAGAGAAGGTCCAGGCTGAGATAGACAGAGTGATAGGACAGTCCCGCCAGCCCACCACGGCTGACAGACCCAACATGCCCTTCACTGACGCTGTCATCCATGAGACACAGAGGATAGGAAACATTGTGCCGCTGGGTTTCCCCAAGATGGCCAGCAAAGACACGAAACTTGGGGGATATTTCATACCCAAGGTAAGATACAGCATTAACAGTCCTGAGTCCCTCCATGTGTCAAGTGAATGATACTTGTCCCTGAACTTTTGTGACATTCAGCTCTCAAGGCTAGTAGAATACAAACAATAGCTACCAAAATCCATGGATGATTTGTACAGTTAGTCATTAATGTACCAACTTAACCATATGGCTGCTACAACTGATAATAGGCTATAGTCCTGCTTTGCACATTGCTGGGCAGGTGGGCAGTCTGTGAGTTACAATATCTCTGTGCTATTCAGGGGACGGTTGTCAGCACCAACCTGTCTTCAGTGCTGTTTGACAAAGACGAGTGGGAAACTCCAAACACTTTCAACCCAGAGCACTTCCTGGATTCTGAAGGACAGTTCAGAAGGAGAGATGCCTTCCTGCCTTTCTCAGCAGGTGATACAACAGACTATCCGTACAACATGTATTGTTTGTTGCTCAGGTTATGATCTCTGTGGGTTGTGTTTTCATGTTTTTATTACAAACTTGTGTGATGAGTAACCTTGCCTGTGACCCGGAAAACTTAACATTAAGATTAAGAGCTCTTTATGGGTCAATTGTACAGAAGGTCCAACTGAAATTTGACATCTGCTTTTATCACAACTCGTCCGAAAGACACACGTATACAGGTTTTTGGAGAGGTGGGGGGCTTCCACACTGAGTGCCCAGGGAGCTGTTGTTTTTGGGGGGTTAAGTGCATTGCTCAGGGTTACAACGGTAGGCAATAGCATCTAGGATTTGATACCAACTACTCTCCTGTTGCCAGCTCACTTCCAGACAGATTTTGTTCAGTTGAACCTGATATCTGCCACTCCTGAGCTTTTGACAAATAATCCAGGTTCAAACCCAGTCAGTCACATATCTTTCTCCTTCAGGTAAGCGTGTGTGTCTCCTCATATTAAATGTGTGTGTGTCTGTCTCTCCAGGTAAGCGTGCGTGTGTGGGGGAGCATCTGGCTCGTATGGAACTGTTCCTGTTCTTCTCCTCCTTGCTCCAGCGTTTCTCCTGGTCTCCGGTCCCTGGAGCCATGCCCAGTTTGGAGGGTGTCCTGGGGTTCACTCACTCCCCAGCAGAGTTCCTGGTCCGAGCCCTGCCACGGTGACCACCTCCTCACATTGACCACTTCCCCCTCACTCTGATCAAAACATAGAGCATCACATGATGTATCCAAACTGGCTGGCTGGAAGAAGCAGGAAACAGCTGTGAGTGTTGTGATTCACTGGACAGGGAGAAGTAGACTACAGGATATCATTACTGTGTATTTTATAGATTCAACTACAGGTAACTGCAATTTACAGAGCACTCAATACTGAACTAATAGCAATTTACTAACTCAGATTTACCGAAATTACACATTTTCCAGGTCCAATTATAGATTCTAACATAATGTTCTTGGTGTTTCTTTTACTTTACATTTTTTACACTTTTGAACAGAATATTGATTTCCCTGTCATACAACTGTGTACTTTGTATCAAATAAAGATATGCAAAGGTGAATGACTTAAGGTTGATTTGAACGCAGTGACCTGTGTTTAGTTCTGGTCAGTAGGGGAAAGTGGGGAAATCGGGTTAGTTGAACCACCCCATGTTTCTAGGAAACCATACACAAAATGAATCGTGTGACCAAATATTTACAGTGGCTTCAGAAAGTATTTACACCCCTTGACTTTTTCCACATTTTGTTGTGTTACAGCCTGAATTTTAAATATTTTGTGTTACTGATCTACACACAATACCCCATAATGTCAAAAGTGGAATTATGTTTTTAAAATGTTTTACAAATTTGGCAATCCTAAATAAGTTCAGGAGCAAACATTTGCTTACCAAGTCACAAAATAAGTTGCATGGCCTCACTCTGTGTGCAATAGTAGTGTTTAACATGATTTGTTAATGACTACACCATCTCTGTAACCCACACATACAGTTATGTAAGTTTCTTCAGTGTAGCAGTGAATCTCAGACACGGGAGGTATGTGGCAGGGTCTACAGTCAATCACGGACAACAAAAGAAAAACCAGCCCCGTCGCGGACCACCATGTCTTGCTCCCAGACAAACTAAACAACTTCTTTGCTCGCGTTGAGGACAATATATTGCCACTGACAAGGCCCGCTACCAAAACCTGCGGGCTCTCCTTCACTGCTGCCAATGTGAGTAAAACATTTCAACGTGTTAACCCTCGCAAGGCTGCAGGCCCAGACAATATCCTTAGCCGCGTCTTCAGAGCATGCGCAGACCAGCTGGCTGGTGTGTTTACGGACATATTCAATCAATCCTTATCCCAGTCTGCTGTTCCCATATGCTTCAAGAGGGCCACCATTGTTCCTGTTCCCAAGAAAGCTAAGGTAACTGAGCTAAACGACTACCACCCCGTAGCACTCACTTCCGTCATCATGAAGTGCTTTCAGAGACAAGTCAAGGACCATATCACCTCCACCCTACCTGACACTCTAGACCCACTCCAATTTGCTTACCACCCCAATAGGTCCACAGACTACGCAATCGCAATCACACTGCACACTGCCCTAAGCCATTTGGACAAGAGGAATACCTATGTAAGAATGCTGTTCATTGACTACAGCTCAGCATTTAACACCATAGTAACCTCCAAACTCGTCTTTAAGCTCGAGACCCTGGGTCTACACCCTGCCCTGTGCAACTGGGTCCTGGACTTCCTGACGGGCCGCCCCCAGGTGGTGAGGGTAGGTAACAACATCTCCACCCCAATGATCCTCAATACTGGGGCCCCACAAGGGTGCGTTCTCAGCCCTCTCCTGTACTCCCTGTTCACCCATGACTGAGTGGCCATGCACACCTCCAACTCAATCATTAAGTTTGGAAACGACACTACAGTGGTAGGCTTGATTACCAACAACAACGAGACGGCCTACAGGGAGGAGGTGAGGGCCCTCAGAGTGTGGTGTGAAGAAAATAACCTCACACTCAATGTCAACAAAACAAAGGAGATGATCGTGGACTTCAGGAAACAGCAGAGGGAGCAGCCCCCTATCCACATCAACGGGACAGTAGTGGAGAGGGTGGAAAGTTAAGTTCCTCAGCGTGCACACAACTAATATCAGTAGCATTGTCAAAGCTGTACAAAAAAAGTTGCCAAACAAGCACACATACCAAACAATGTGTTTACAATACCGCGTTGGTGAAAATAGACAAAATCATTAGGGTGAGGCACATGAGCTACTAACAGCTTACTACACAACATACACTTAGTATTACTTTCTTAGCTACAGTCTACATATCTCCTTTGCATATTACATCATTTATGCAGCAGCATACAATACATTTATGGACTCACCCTGTAAAGGTGGCACAGTGGTCCTTTGTTGGCAAATATTGTCATCAATCAGTCTGGCATTCTCTGGTTTTATGGTGGGAACTCGGGGGAGAAACACAGCCACTCCATCGAACAGCAGGCTAACATTAGAGGTTTCTTTGCAATGCTTGCAGTTAACCACTGATTTCTTCCAAACGACTCATTGTGCAAATGTGCGATTTTCAACTTGTTGTGTAATCTTTATGTACAATGACCGATTAGCCTCGATAAGTTATCATTTCTCTTCATTATTTCTCTTCATTGAACAAGGATTTAAAAGGATTTGCCAGTAGATTGCCAACTTGATGACAACTGATGATGACTGATACTTTGAAAGTAAGATGCTGACATGATCAGTCCAATCAAAGCTACTGTAGATATAATGTGATTTGATTTCATTCTATCTGTGGCCAATGACCTTGAGCCTTCTTGGATGGGCACTTCTAATATAACTCTATGGCAGAACTCAAGAGGCTAAAATTTCCGAACTCCAACTTTAGAATTGGAGAATACGTACTGTCCCATGAGTGACAGAAAACTGAGCCAATCATGACAGAAAACTGAGCCAATCAGGCCCAACTCTCTGTATTTTCTGCTGGCTAGCCCCACCACCACAGAAAGAAAGCACTGAGCTAGGCTGAAACACCTGCATTTTGGAGCTGCCTTACTCAAGAAAGCAAAAAAAGAGACCATGTTTGTATGCTGCTTTTTACATTGTTTGCAAACTGATATGTGACACGTATTAATGCCAAAATAACATTTATAACAATTATTATGAATCATTTATTTTTTACCTAAAAGTGTGGCGCTCAAAACAGGTGCCCTGAATGACAGGTCGCCACTGACCAGGAATCATTAACTAGATTCAGCCGTGAGACTATTTGTTCTTTAGTGGATGGTCAGGGGGACAGAACATAATTAGAAATCATTTGTAGACTGCATACTGACCGCAAGAATGCCAAAAATGTTGACTAAAACATAATTTCTATCCTTGCTCACATTTGTATACGATCACATCTCTCCATTATGCGTGGGAATATTTGGGAACAGATTTCTTCAATTAAAAATCACTTGGATCCAGGGGTTAAAGCCCCCAAAAAATCCCTCGACTGAAATTTAAGTTGATCTCAGGTCAATTGTCTGGGGCCAAGTTAACCTCCCCTCGTGTAAGAAAGTCATGACCATCAAGCTGTTAGGAAAAGACAACCATTTTGTTAGAACCCCTCTGAATCAGAGTGAGAGGTGCGGAGGGCTGCCTTAATCGACATCCACGTCTTCAGAGCCCGGGGAACAGTGGGTTAACTGCCTTGCTCAGGAGCAGAACAACAGATTTTTTACCTTGCCAGCTCTAGGTTTCGATCAAGCAACCTTTTGGTGACTGGCCCAACACTCCTCCCCGCCAGGCTACCTGCCACTCTCTACAGATGTTAGAAATAATGTCAAACCATTTACAGTGTGTTATGCATGTTTTCATGTTCATTTGGAGGGGGTATTTGTGTACGTCTAATTTAAGTTTTTGTACCAGTCTAATTTAAGTGTTTGAACCTGTAACGCGGCTGCATGGGATTTGTTTAGATCAGGTGTGGTTTCGTTGCATCCAATGGTAGCATCCACGATAAGGTAACGCAATCAGCCACTTGTTGATTTGACAGCTGTAATACAGTTCCACTTCCATCAATGTCAAAACAACGCTATGTGGATGTCAATCTGATTTCATCTAGTCTATGCTGGTCCTAACCCTCAATTTATCCTATCCTAACTTCATCCTAAACCTCAATTTAATGTGCCAAGCGATGATAGTTAGAGCAGTACTTCAGGGCCATTACACACCCTGAGATACCTTTGGGCCAGAGCTTGTGCTGATCAACAAGGCTAATGATGGTGATACAAGTCTGTTCAATGACCTGAGATTACATAAGGTGTTTAAAAGAGCATCAGTTTCTATGTAGGTAGTGAAAGGGGCGGCAGGGTAGCCTAGTGGTTAGGAAGGAAACAAGAACAAAAGTATCTATATCCACAGTTAAACGAGTCCTATATCGACATAACCTGAAAGGCCGCTCAGTAAGAAAGAAGCCACTGCTCCAAAATAGCCAGACTACAGTTTGCAACTGCACATGGGGACAAAGATTGTACTTTTTGGAGAAATGTCCTCTGGTCTGATGAAACAAAAATAGAACTGTTTGGCCATAATGTCATTATGTTTGGAGGAAAAGGGGGAGGCTTGCAAGCCGAAGAACACCATCCCAACCATGAAGCACGGGGGTGACAGCATCATGTTGTGGGGGTGCTTTGCTGCAGAAGGGACTGGTGCACTTCACAATACAGATGGCATCATGAGGGAGGAAAATTATGTGGATATATTGAAGCAACATCTCAAGACATCAGTCAGGAAGTTAAAGCTTGGTCACAAATGGGTCTTCCAAATGGACAATGACCCCAAGCATACTTCCAAAGTTGTGGCAAAATGGCAAAAAAGGACAACAAAGTCAAGGTATTGGAGTGGCCATCACAAAGCCCTGACCTCAATCCCATAGAAAATTTGTGGGCAGAACTGAAAAAGTGTGTGCGAGCAAGGAGGCCTACAAACCTGACTCAGTTACACCAGCTCTGTCAGGATGAATAGGCCAAAATTCACCCAACTTATTGTTGGAAGGTTGTGGAAGGCTACCCTAAACATTTGACCCAAGTTAAACAATTTAAAGGCAACGCTACCAAATACTAATTGAGCGTATGTAAAATTATGACCCACTGGGAATGGGATGAAAGAACTAAATTTCGCTACTATTATTCTGACATTTCACATTCTTAAGATAAAGTGGTGATCCTAACTGACCTAAGACAGGGAATTTTTTTAGGATTAAATGTTAGGAATTGTGAAAAACTGAGTTTAAATGTGTTTGGCTAAGGTGTATGTAAACTTCCGACTTCAACTGTATATACATCTACTGTATTTTAGTCAATGTCACTCTGACATTGCTCGTCCCAGTATTTATATATTTCTTAATTCCATTATTTTACTTTAAGATGTGTGTATTGTTATATACTACTGCACTGTTGGAGCTAGGAACATAAGCATTTTGCTACACCCACAATAACATCTGCTAAATATGTGTATGTGACCAATACAATGTGATTTGACCTAGAGGCACGAGTCTAGATACCACATTGTTTTAGCTGTAGTATGTGTGTGTACATAACGTAAGAAGCATCACATGACATACTGGAATATCACATTTCCCCAAAAGAGCAAATCCAACATCTAGCTAACTGCTAGCTTTGAGCTATGTTAAGCTTCACTACAAGGCTAGGAATCCAAACCAGTAGGGATTGTAGAAAATGATCAAATCTATTGATAGCTATTTTACAGAGCTTTTCATGTTTCATTCAGAGATCCCAGTGCACACCAGAGGGCCAACATGCCCAAACACATTTGTAATTAAGAAATTCAAAAGTTGTCACTGCGTTTTTGCTTCATCAGAGAGGAACAATATTTCATCTAGGAGCTGGTTTCACAAATGCAGATTAAATACATCCAGGACAAGGTTTAATTCTGGTTTAGTTAACCCACATTTCAATATTTCATAGCATAACAATAACAAATCGGGGCCTGTGAAAGCAGTTCTAAAATCCCACGCTGGTGTTTGAACCCTGATTACAGTAGTGCTGTATAGATTATTATACTGTTGATTCCCTTCTACGCATCCAGACACAGTGCCTTCATAAACTATTCACACCCCTTAACTTTTTCCACATTTTGTTGCGTTACAGCCGGAATTTAAAATGGATTAAATATAGACTTTGTGTCACTGGCATACACATAATGTCAAAGTGAAATTATATTTTTAGACATTTTTACAAATTAATAAAAAATGAAAAGTTGAAATGCCTTGACTCAATAAGTATTCAACCGCTTCGTTATGGAAAGCCCAAATATGTTAAGGAGTAAAAATGTTGTTAAGTCACAAAAATTGCATGGACCCATTGTGTGCAATAAGGGTGTTTAACATGATTTTTGAATGACTACCTAATCTCTGTCCCCCACACATTCAATTATATGTAAGGTCCCCTCAGTTGAGCATCGAATTACAAACACAGATGCAACCACAAAGACCAAGGAGGTTTTCCAATGCGTCGCAAAGAAGGGCACCTATAGGTAGATGGGTAAAAAAAAAAATCAGCAGACATTGAATATCCCTTTGAGCATGGTGAAGTTATTAATTACACTTTGGATGGTGAATCAATACACCCAGTCACTGCAAAGACACAGGCGTCCTTCCTAACTCAGTTGCCGGAGTGGAAGGACACCGCTCAAGGATTTCACCATGAGGCCAATGGTTAACTTAAAACAGTTACATAGTTTTCTCCTATCACAGCCATTAAACTGAGGATGGATTAACAACATTGTAGCTACTCCACAACACTAACCTAAATGACAGACTAAAAAGTAGGATGTTTGTACATAATAAGATTCCAAAACATGCATCCTGTTTGCAATAAGGCACTTAAGTAAAACTGCAAAAAATGAGGCAAGGAAATTAACTTAATGTCCTGAATACAAAGCATTAAGTTTGGGGCAAATACAACACATCACTGAGTACCACACTTCATATTTTCAAGCATTGTAGTGGCTGCATCATGTTACAGGCATGCTTGTCATGGGCAAGGACTAGGGAGGTTTTTGGGGCAAAAAGAATAGAGCTAAGCATAAGAAAAATCCTGTTACAGTAACAGACACTGGGAGACAAATTCCCCTTTCAGCAGGACAATTTCCTAAAACACAAGGCCAAATATACACTGGAGTTGCATACCAAGACGACATTGAATGTTCCTGAGTAGCCTAGTTACAGTTTTGACTTAAATCTGCTTGAAAATCTATGGCAAGACTGTCTAGCAATGATCAACAACCAACTTGACAAAGCTTGAAGAATAAAAAATAAAAAGAATGAGCAAATATTGTACAATCCAGGTGTGCAAAGCTCTTAGAGACTTACCCAGAAAGACTCACCGTTGTAATATTTGTAAATTAAATTTCAATACATTTACAAAATTCTAAAAACATGTTTTTTTACTTTGTCATTATGGGCTATTGTGTGTAGATGGGTAATTTGTGTGTGTTTTTTAAATACATTTTTGAATTCAGGCTGTAACACAACAAAACGTAGAATAAGTCAAGGGGGTGAATACTTTCTTAAGTCACTGTAAAAGCCCAACAGTGTTCCGATAGCGCATGCGCTAAGTTCTAGTAGTCAGATCACAGTATCAAAAATAAACACCATTAAAAAGTCCTGGATTTCTGAGTTGATTGAATGATTAGTTGTTGCAGCACTAGAGGTGATTGTGTCAATATGGCATTACAGGATGTTGACACAGGTCTGCAGTATAGACTGCTTTTGTGTAAGAAACTAGTAATGGATCGATCTGTGCTGCAATACCAACTTTTGGTTGCCAGCACCAAATACACCCATTTCTCCTGTATTCCATTTTCACTCTGGTGATTGTGAAACACAGAAGAGGAAGATCACAGAGGTAAAACTCTCTTTGTAGTCCAATGGCTGCAACATCCTTTAACTGCATAGTGCGGTTCATTCATCATTTTGTTGTAGTATAAAAACATTTTATAATATCAGCTATATTCAGCATTAAAATAAGCCAATTAAGACCACATTTTTCTTATAAGCTCCAATTGTGAACATATGTTTTAGCACATCCATAGACAGAATAACTAACATATCTCTGACTCAATACACACTGAGCATACAAAACATTAGGAACACCTGCTCTACCCATGACATACAGTCGTGGCCAAAAGTTTTGAGAATGACACAAAAGGACCAGCTGACATCATGTCAGTGATTCTCTCGTTAACACTGGTGTGAGTGTTGACAAGGACAAGGCTGGAGATCACTCTGCCATGCTGATTGAGTTCGAATAACAGACTGGAAGCTTCAAAAGGAGGGTGGTGCTTGGAATCATTGTTCTTCCTCTGTCAACCATGGTTACCTGCAAGAAAACACGTGCCGTCATCATTGCTTTGCACAAAAAGGTCTTCACAGGCAAGGATGTTGCTGCCAGTAAGATTGCACCTAAATCAACCATTTATTGGATCATCAAGAACTTAATGGAGAGCGGTTCAATTGTTGTGAAGAAGACTTCAGGGCGCCCAAGAAAGTCCAGCAAGCGCCAGGACCATCTCCTAAAGTTGATTCAGCTGCGGGATCGGGGCACCACCAGTACAGAGCTTGCTCAGGAATGCCAGCAGGCAGGTGTGAGTGCATCTGCACACACAGTGAGGCGAAGACTTTGAGGATGGTGTCAAGAAGGGCAGCAAAGAAGCCACTTCTCTCCAGGAAAAACATCAGGGACAGACTGATATTCTGCAAAAGGTACAGGGATTGGACTACTGAGGACTAGGAAAAAAATCACTTTCTCTGATGAATCCCCTTTCTGATTGTTTGGGGCATCCGTAAAGAAGCTTGTCCGGAGAAGACAAGGTGAGCGCTACGATCAGTCCTGTGTCATGCCAACAGTAAAGCATCCTGGGCTCACTCACAATTTTGCCTAAGAACACAGCCATGAATAAAGAATGGTACCAACTCATCCTCCGAGAGCAACTTCTTCCAACCATCCAGGAACAGTTTGGTGACGAACAATGCCTTTTCCAGCATGATGGAGCACCTTGCCATAAGGCAAAAGTGATAACTAAGTGGCTCGGGGAACAAAACATCGATATTTTGGGTCCATGGCCAGGAAACTCCCCAGACCTTAATCCCATTGAGAACTTGTGGTCAATCCTCAAAAGGCAGGTGGACAAACAAAACCCCACAAATTCTGACAAACTCCAAGCATTGATTATGCAAGAATGGGCTGCCATCAGTCAGGATGTTGCCCAGAAGTCAATTGACAGCATGCCAGGGTGGATTGCAGAGGTCTTGAAAAAGAAGGGTCAACACTGCAAATATTGACTCTTTGCATCAACTTCATGTAATTGTCAATAAAAGCCTTTGACACGTATGAAATGCTTGTAATTATACTTCAGTATTCCATAGTAACATCTGACAAAAATATCTAAAGACACTGAGGCAGCAAACTGTGAAAATTAATTTGTGTCATTCTCAAAACTTTTGGCCACAACTGTAGACTGACCAGGTGAATCCAGGTGAAAGCTATGATTCCTTATTGATAAATCCACTTCAATCAGTGTAGATGAAGGGGAGGAGACAGGTTAAAGAAGGATTTTTAAGCCTTGAAACATAGATTGTTTGTGTGCCATTCAGAGGGTGAATGGGCAAGACAAAATATTTAAGTGCCTTTGAATGGGGTATGATAGTAGGTGCCAGGTGCACAGGTTTGTGTCAAGAACTGCAACGCTGCAGGGTTTTTTCTCACTCAACAGTTTCCCATGTGTATCAAGAATGGTCCACCACCAAAAGGACATCCAGATCAACTTGACACAACTGTGGGAGGCATAGGAGTCAATATTTGGAAGGTGTTCTTAATGTTTTGTACACTCAGTGTACATGTCAGGATATGTCAAGGTTAGGAAATCACTGCTAGTCAGAGCCTGCTGCTAGCTAGGCTAACATAGGTATATTGTAGGGCTCAGTCAGTGTTATGTGCTAGGCTATGTGCTAAGCTAATAAAGCATGTTGGTAGGGTTGCCAGACCAAACTCATTACCGGAGATAATAAACATCCTAAACTGTAGTGAGGAGTATAACTGTTACCGTCTGGTGTATCAGTGAGGAGGGAACCTGGTTAGAGTAAGTGCTCATGTTCAAGTCAGTCAGTGCATGCTTGTCCCCTCTCCAGGGACTGAGAACTAATGTGCTTAAGGTCACTTGAGTGTACATTTCTGGAAAGGAGTTAGAGAGGAGCCATTTGTTTGTTTACGTCAGATGTAGGAGATCCCAGTCCTAGAGGGCCGCAGTGTCAGCAGGCCTTTGTTCCAGACCAGCACTAACACACCTGATTGAACTAATGGTTCAACATTAATAGAAGAAGCCTGTACACACGCTGGCCCACCTCAGTAGTCACCCATCCCAGATCTACTTAGTGGTGGTGGCAGGCACGCTGACAGAGAGGTTCCTGCGGGCAGCGTTGGTGACCTGGCGCTGCTGGGTCAGGAAGGACTGACCTGGGGGCACCATGGAGGTGGAGCGACCCCCGAGACGGGCCTCGATCGCCAGCTTCTGGAAGCTCAGACTCTGAAGGGGGTGGAAGACATGCAACAGGAATGTTTAATTGAGTTGGAACAAAAGCTCTGTATAGGTAACATTTGTAAAAGGTACATTCCTGTCCTTTATTTTCAAAAGAAAATACAACGTGTCTATTCTGACTACATGTTCTAACCTTGTTGTACCATGCTGTTACAACCAGCTTCTCTTCATACTCTCTCAGCTTTGCCTGCTCACACTCCCTCTACAGAGAGAGACACAGAGAGATCGAGAGAGACGATCAATACAAGAGGTTGTGAGTGCATTGTGAGATAAGTACTATGGATCCCCATGTCAATGAGTGCCTCATGGCTAATGGTTAAGTGCCAAAGGTCAGGGCCAGGGGTTAAAGATCTGTGTTACCTCCAGGCTGAGGATCCTCTTGTCTCTGTCCGTCAGCTGGTTCTTTAGAGCCTGGATCTCTGCTGTGGCTGGGTTCAGCTTGGGGTCCAATGCACAGATCACCTACAGCACCGAGACAGAGATATCACTGGTGGGAGCAGCAGCAAAGAGAGGCATGTTCTTTTTCTGCACTTGTTATTTTTTGTCCAGCTGCTAGTTGGATGTGAGAAGAATGAATGAATGATTAAGGAATCACATTGCGTGCTTTCTCCAGGTACATCTTGTATCTCTCCTCCATGGCTCTCATGTCATCATCCTTCTTCTTCAGAGCAGCCATCAGCTCATCCAGTCTCAGAGCTAAGGGACAGACGGACAACACTCACTGGGGTTACTCCGTACTATACCGCCAGTGTTATGGTCGCGTTATGGTTGTGTAATAGTTGTACTCACAGGTCTGTGTGTTGTCTGGCTGCAAGTCCTCCAGGAGTTCTTTCTTCTTCATGATCTCATCCTGCGCCTCGTTCAGTTGCACCCTGGATAATAAAACACCTTACTTTTTAAATGTCTCTGTCAGGAGGAAGTATGGCTGTGTTTATACAGGCACCCCAATTCTGATAATTTTCCCACTCATATCAGATCTACTCACACCAGATCTTTTTCAGAGCTGATCTGACTGGTCAAAAAGATCAATTAGTGAAAAAATATCTTAATTTGGTTGCCTATGTAAACGCAGCCATAGAGGTCTCACAAAGCAGTATGGACCATACTTACATATGAGCATCTAGTTTCCTCTTCAGGTGAGACTGCAAACAAAGAGCAGTTGTCAGATAGCGAACACACAGATACTGTTACCTCACAGCTGCTACTGTACATATGAGAGGCAGTATTATGCAATATTTAGGGTTGATGTTTGATATAGTGGTATACTATAAAGTTATATGTCTGGTTGAACTCACGTCATCAGTCTTGGCTCCCTGGCCCTGTAGGGCTTTCTGTAAATCCTCTACCTGCTGCTGCAGCTCAGTGACCCTCACCCTGCTTAACCTGGAAGTACATCAGACACACAGGAAGTACATCACAGTCAAACCGGAAGTAAAAAACACACACACAGCTTACCTGTTGTCAGTGTCCAGTTCGGAGCAGGTTCTGTGTGCCACCTCTAGCAGTGTCTGTAGTTCAGAGATCTTGTCATTCTCTGATCCCTCCTGCTGCACACGCAACATCTTATTCTCATGCTGGAGCCGGATAAACTTCTCCCTGTATGGACAAGGACACACACAGTTAGTGCAGTCAGTGTCTCACACACAAAACAAACAACTATTAAATTACTACCTGTACTCTACAGGTAGGATCTCAGCAGCAAGGTTATCATGGGTTGGACTACCAGCTGGCATCCCTGCCATCCCTGTGGATAAACAGAGAGCAGATCAGTAGCCATGTGTCTCTGTAGGCTTCAGAGAGACACAGGCGGTGTTCGAAACCGTGATGTATCATGGGTAAATTGTGACTGACTGATCTGAAAATAACATTGAGTAGTTAGTTATTTAACTAGGCAAGTCAGTTAAGAACAAATTCTTATTTTCAATGACGGCCTAGGAACAGTGGGTTAACTGCCTGTTCAGGGGCAGAATGACAGATTTGTACCTTGTCAGCTCGGGGTTTGAACTTGCAACCTGCCGCCCCAAAATGTATGAAGCATGGTGATTTGTAGATCAGTCAGTCTCGACTAGCCTTTAAAGTCGTCGGCAATGTCGAACACGCCAACACTTTATCAATGATAACCAAACCTCAACTACAGTAAATCTGTTTTCCAATCATATGCAGCACCAGTCAGTCTACATTGTCAATGTGATGGTCCAATGAGCTACCTGCTTGTAGGAGCTGGTCCTGTTGAGCCTGGTTACATCGCAGCTCCTCATTGGTCTCCTTCAGAGAGTCTCGCTCAATGATGATCCTCTGATGACCATCATCATCAGGAGACAAGTCAACAGCATTAGATTATTGTTAAAACATTCCTTCCCCTAATGTGTTTGCATGTCAGGGGGACCAGGTAGGTTGGAATAGAAAGTGTTAGGATCCAGTCTGTACCTCTTTCTCCCTCATCACGGCGTCATGTTTCTCTTCAAACTTCTTCTTTTCGTAAGCAAGGTTGTCTGCCCGCCGAGACTCCTCTGACAACTTCCGGTACAGCTCCTGGACCTGGTAGGAAACAGGAAGTAGATTTAGTAAGCCCCCTGATTGGCTGTTTGCCATTCCAAAATGATGTCTCCTCAGAGACGATTTGCTAAGTAAGGGCAAAAGCGTCACAGAGTTCCGGCATATTGCTTTTCCCAACCCAGTTCTGTCAGACCCACAGGGCAGAAGGGAGGGGACACCTTTAGGAATTATTCTGTTTCTAGTATATTCTCAGGCATGTCTCACCTGTCTCTTGTATGTCTCTAGCTGTGCACGGGCAGTGTTAGCCTTGCGTAGCTCCTCCTCCAGACTGACAGTGTTGTGCATGTAGGTCATGTTCTTCTCTTCCAGCAGTTTGACTTGTCTTCTCAAATCTCCCAGGTCCTCCAGTTTACGCCTGTATGTCTCCACTGACGCCTCCAGCTTCACAGCATGGTCCGAACAGCTCCTACACACATTTATAATTTGTTGCATTTAATTGAATTTATAAAGATAAATAAATAAAACAGGCAAATCGATTAAAGCAAGGGCCTAAACAACACATTCTTACTGGTCTTACTGTAGGCCGTCATTGTAAATAAAGAATTTGTTCTCAACTGACTTGCCTAGTTAAATAAAGGTTACATACCCTTACCTCAAACTGACCACTTCCTCTCTCCCACTTATACACATTCCAGGTACTGATGAACATCTCAGAAGATCTGATGATTACAACTAAAATAAAGGACCTAGAATGCCACCAAACACACCTGAGGATATCGAGTTCGTCTTTAAGTGCTCGTGACTCCTCTGCCAGGCTGGTGAGTTCGTCGTTACGATGCTGAACCTCGATCAGCTGCTTCTCCAACTCCTCACAGTGGATACGGTAGTCATCCTTAGCTGCCTCTAGCCTACACACACGCACACACACACACACACAGAGACATCTGTAAGTGCTGTGATGAAACTCTAAGAGTCGTTCCAGTACGATTTGTTTTCACGGACACATGACACACACACACCTAAAGTTCTCCTCCTGTAGTGTCTCTAGCTGTATCTGTAGCTGGCTGTGTTTCCGTCCGGAGGGCGTGCTCGGGTCATCAAACGAGTCCAGCTGATTGGCTCGGTCCGTCAGCACGTCGTTCTCAGCTAATAGGCCGTTCCTCTCCTCCTGAAGGACCGTCACCTGACAAGGGTCAAACTAGGGTCAGAGGTGGGCTGTGTCTCAATCCCAAAATATGAATTAGTAGCGAGAACATTAAGCTCCAACCCCCATTTTTTTTTTTTTACAGTTTATCCATTAAGGAGGGACCACATGGTCACAGATGCCTGAAGAATGGGGAGAAAGGTAACTAAAAGAGTATTTGAGAGATGTGATGAGCATCAATTCATCTCTAGTGGGAAAGACCCGTTCTCGCCAACTGTTCAACAAACAAAGCATCATTATTACACCCTGAAAGTACAGTGCAGTGAAGCCACACAACACCTTCAACAACATCAACATCTTGACTAATAGGTTGAAAGGCTGGTTAGTTATTCTCCCTGACACAGCCTCTCCTCTGTTCATTAGTCATGCTTTATATCAGAGACGATACTTGGGAATAGAAGCTTTGTGTGTGTGCATAATTTTTTTTTTTTATTCAACCCAGTGTCTTCTCTCCACCTGTTCCCAAACACTACAAATGAACACACCACGTAGTTTAAATGAGTGATACGTTAGCGGCAGAGAGCACGACAGGGTATAGATATTTTAATCCGCCTCGGCAACCAGGCATTAGATGTTTTTTGTCCGCCTTGACGACGAGCAGCCATGTTGACTTACCTCTCTGTGTGTCCTTGAAGAGAGACACTGGTGATCTACTGTAACAACTCGATCTGGAGACACGAGAGGACCATACAACATGGACTTGACCTAATCAGTAACCAGTAGCAGAAATTTGTCCTGTACTATAGTTTTCCCCAACCAGGCAGAGCAGGGTATGGCAGAGAGAGCAGGTAGGGGGAGAGCAGTGGCTTAGTCTGTAAAACCACAGCCCTTCTGCTACACCAGCCACAGACAATAGCCTCTGGCATCACAGCACATAACACAGACCCAGTTTATACAGTACCAGGGTTGTGTGTGTGTGTCATTGATATTTGGCATCCTCGGCCACGTACATAGGCTTACAGTATGTGACCTTCAGATTGCAAGCCTGACGTTATGGGCAGCCTAGCTGTGTGAAGGTGCTTTTTGTTTCCTTAAGTGTCCTCGTATGAACAACCTTTGAAATGTATGAGGTAATGTGATTTGTGGATTCAAATAAAGTACTTAAAATCTGAATATACCTGTACGTCGAGTTCCTGACAGCGCTGGGCTAGCTCCTCCTTTTCTGCTATCAGATCTGCCAGGTCCTCGACAGCCTTCTTCAACTAGACACACACACACACTTAACAATACAGCTCTAAAGCCTACTTCAGCAGCTCCAAGGAGAGATGAGCAATATCGCAGTACTAATTAAAGAGTCTAAGACAAGCAGTCAACTATTGAGAGATACGCAAACAACAAACACCTATAATAAAGACAGCAGCATTCTATTAGATGCCTAGCACAGTGGATCTCCTCTCACCTCTTGTTCCAAGTCCTCCAGTGTCAACATTAGAGAGATATGAACTGTCAGCAACAACACAACAGACTATTAGAGGCCAAACACAGTGGATCTCCTCCTCTCACCTGTGATTCTACGTCCCCCGGTGGCTCTGCTCCAAACTGGGCCATGTTCTCTTTACTCATCAGCTAACACAGAGACAGAGAGAGACAGAGACAGAGACAGAGACAGAGAGAGCTTTGGTTCTGATGGTTTGATTCAGGTTTGGTTAGAGCCAACATCAATCCTACTCATTCACACGCCACAGGTGTTCTAAAATGACTTTCTAAAGCCAAAGAGATGTCATGACATGTACTTTATCAACATCACAGTATTGGTAACTGGCTTTTTTAACACAAATGGGCAATTGTAAGATCCTACCGTGCATGACAAACTATTTGAAATCAATCAGAGAGAATGGCCCTGGTCAGGCTAAGCCTCACCTCCTGAAGGGCTGTCATCACCACATGCTGTACGGACTCCTCCAGAGTCATGATGATCTGAATGTACTCTGGAGAGGAAGAGAGAAAGCGGAAGGAAGGGAAAGAGAGAGGATTACACACTAATATGCGCACATAGTTTCTGTTTTGGGTGTGTGTGTGTGTGTGTGTGTGTGTATATATATATACAGTGCATTCGGAAAGTATTCAGACTTTTTCCACATTTTGTTACGTTACAGCCTTATTCTAAAATGGATTAAATAAAACATTTTCTTCATCAATCTACACACATTACTGTTGAGTGGAGTCCACCTGTGGTAAATTCAATTGATTGGACATGATTTAAGGTCCCAGAGTTGACAGTGCATGTCAGAGCAAAAACCAAGCCATGAGGTCAAAGGAATTGTCCGTAGAAAATAAATAGCTGTGCAGTGACGCTCCCCATCCAATCTGACAGAGTTTGAAAGGATCTGCTGAGAAGAATGGGAGAAACTCCCCAATTACAGGTGTGCCAAACTTGTAGCGTTATACCCAAGAAGACTCAAGGCTGTAATCGCTGCCAAAGATGGCTTAACAAAGTACTGAGTAAAGGGTCTGAATACTTATGTAAATGGAATTTTTTTTTAAATACCGAATACACTGTGTGTGTGTGTAAGCGTAATACCTTGCTTGCGTTCACATTTGACAGCACAGCCCAGTGTGAGCTGCAGCAGTCGTCCCAGTTCTATAGGGTCTGAGTGTTCTGCCACCTTTACCAGGTCTGGCAGGGGAAACTCCTGGATCTGCTGGCTCAGGACCTAGTCACATAGAAAGAGAATATAACCGTTATAACTAGACATTAAACAGTTATTACCTGGACCAGGTCTGGGAGGGACAGGTCTGAGATCTGCTGGCTCAGGACCTGGTGACATAGAAAGAGAATAGAACCAGACATAAAGGGTTTTAAATCAGTGCTTCTACTGACCTCATTGTAGTAATCCACCATCATCTGAAGGATCTTCTTCAGGTTCTTCATCTGGAGAAAGAAGTTACACACTCATCACTCTACAAAAAAAAACAAAGTTTACACCTCAAAGAATCTCCTCACTGTGAGCTATGGAAACATTTAGAGAGGATATCTGACAGGCCAATGCCTGGCTAAAATACTGACAGGGCCAGCAGAGAGCAGTCACACTGGCTTTTAGGTCAGTAGGGGAGGGAAAGAAGGAAGGAGAGGGGAAGGAGGGATGGAAGCAGAGAGGAAGAGGGAGGGGAGAGAAGGGATGGACAGAAAGAGGTATGTATGGAGTTCAGCACCTTCAGTCTCCAGTTATTCCCAACATCTTCTTTAATGTGACCAAGCCAACTCTCACTGAACCACGCTGGATCTCTGCATTGCACAACACACACACACACATGCATAAGCATTGGACAAAAAAAATGTCTACTAAACAACCGTATTCAAATCAGAAAATATCCAACCCCAGAATCTGACTGGGCTTTATACCCGACTCCAGTGTGTTTAATATTCAGCCAGGGTAAGACTGTCAGTATAAATTCATGTCTCTGCAGCCTGGACATATACTGTGAATTGTGTGTGTGTGTGTGTGTATGCATGTTCTTCACATCTGATGCAGGGCCTGAGAAATGGCATCTCCAGTGGTCAGCTCCTCTACAGTCGTACATGGTGCTGCAGTGTTGAAGGTCTGGAGCTGAGGGTGATACAAACGGTGAGAATAGCACAGGTTAGAGTAGAGACCGAGGAGACGCTGGGACAGGAATGAGAAAAGGGGGAGGCAGTTGGAGACACTGATATCTATCTCCATTTGCATTCATCGTATAGCATCAAGTTGCAAAGCCTGTCGTGAACCATCAAACACATGTCATGGGTGTCCAGATAGAAAAGAGACAAACCTTGGTCAGAAAGAGAAAGCTTGTGTGTATTGAGACTGAGAGACAGCCCCAGAGAGAAATGCTTCTAAGCTCTGCTACGGTGGATTTGTGAATAATTCACCCTCCAGGACTGTTCTCCATGATGTCAGATGACCACTAGCCTCAGCTCCCAGGCTTCGCTCACGAGGTGAAAGCCTGTGACAAAGGTTGAGACCTCTAATTGTAATCAGTAATGTAACTTTTGGATTACCCAAACTCAGCAACGTAACGTAACGTTACTTTCAGTTACTTTTGGATTACTTTCCCCTTAAGAGGCATTAGAAGAAGACAAAAAGTATCCATCAAGCGCATTGTGTGTGGTCAGACTCGCTCAGTTGGAACAAACTTAAAAATGTGCTCCTTTTTTTATGCTGAATTTAAATTGAATTGAGAAAACAGTGGTGCTGAGTGATTAACATACATTTCGGGGGGTTTCAGTTATTAACAGTTGTGTAGTGGAGGGTATACGCAGCAGGTATACAACGTATACCCACTCAGTAGCGGTGCGTGGGTAAAATCACTGGGGAAGCCAAGCCGATTCTGATGGTTTGATTATAATCATTGGCCAGTACAGAGAATTAAGTAAAACTATAAGTCGAAATCCTTATCTCCATCCATGGCTAATGGAAAGGCCCAATTTGAGCTAGCTAGCCACCAGAGGACAACACAACGAGATACATCATTGACAGAAAAACTTGAATTGCTGTATGTCCTCAATGGGATTTGATAGGAGTGACGCCAAAATCCAAGCTGGCTTCCCATGACACTTCTTTTGTTGTTGCGGCAGGACCATTCACAGTTGAGCTCGCTCAGTTTAGTTCAACGCTGATTGACACATTGTGTACTTTTTTTGTCAAGGGAAGCCAGATGCTCGCCAGCTTCCCTTGCCTTCAATGCTACGAGCGGTAACAATGTCATCCTCGTTTGGACCAGACAGCATCAGATAGATGGCCTACACGTAGAGAGACCGGGGGGCTGTTTCACTGGCTCGGATGCTTTCTACTGTGAGATACATTCAGCCTCTTGCGAATTGAAAGAAAATTATGAAACACAGAGAGAAGAAAGAAAATATTTTAGTTTTTTTTATTGGTAAATTTTTTGGGGAAGCCTGGCTTCCCTTGGCATCCAGCCTATTTTAGTTTCCCATATAATACAAACAGTGTAATCCATTTGATCAACTTTATTTGTAGATATGATTAGTAATAGAGTTATAGTAAATAATAAAGTCCAGTTACAGCTTCTTTTGACAAAGTAGAAACGAAAAAGATAATAATATAACCAGCCAGCTGCACGGTGAAATGATTTGCCGTATTCCTAAACAAAAGCACCAGTGCATGAACAATTGTAAAGGATGAATTGCATAAAGAAATATTTGTAGAAAAATATTCATGACAAGATATACAACAGTAATTTGTTGATTGTATCAAACACTGTGTTTTGCTCTTATACGCGTGCCATAACGCATTAATCAATCTCGTCTTCTCTTTATGCTTCGGGCCCAGTCAGCACACAGTTTTGGGCTTTGCGTGCGCAAGACCCATAAACAAATCGGTTGCTCTGCACACAGTTTTCATGGGCCTTGCGCGGCATGGTGAAAGTCCACCTCATACCTATCAGACTAAAATGACTCCACATCCATGCTCTTTCCACCGTAGGCACCGCGGACATCCAGTACGAGAGTGCAATAAATGCTTTGAGTTCATCCAGCGATATGTCCCACGTACTGTTTCCTTTTCTGTGCGCATAAACAACAGTCCAATCTCTGATGGGCTGCAACATCTTCATGTCACATAAACTCGTCACTCTTTTCTACCCTAACCGTGCCATCCCTCCCAGACTCCTGTCTCGCCGTGGCAGTTGGGATCCCTCTCTCCGTTGGCTCTGTTATGGTTTTTCTGCGGCGAGGCTCAGGCATCGGAGGCGGAGGCTCAAAGTCAACATCAGAATCAGATGAAGACTCTTCATCAGCAACGTCGATTTCAAGGTCAATATCAGATCCGCCATCAGACTCCAACTCATCTAAATTTTGCATTCATTTGGTCCGGATTGCCATTGTGAACTACACACATTGTATGTTACACTCCCAGGGGAAAGTATATACCATTTCTATTCATAATAAAATAATTAGACTGCCCACAATTCTTCATCATCATTACACTACATTGTTCTAAATTCAATCACCCTCTTCACCATCATTCAGTTCATCATTTAACTCAGTCACAGTTGAGTTATTTGACAAAAGTAAGTGTAATAGAAACTGCAGAATATGCTCTTTCTGATACTTTATATAAATGAAAATGTTTTACCTGCAAGTGACTGGAGGAGGATTTGATAAAGTGATGCTCCTTTCCCTGCATCTGTCAATTACAAGATGAGCCATTCTCTTCATGTACAATTTGATAACTGATAAACCTAATATTATCACTCATCAGATTATTGTAAAAGTAATAGTCTATAGGCCAACTCTTATTATGTGAGAAATTAGTTTCAGTATAGTTTAGGTGTAGTTTCGATGGGCCAGTGGTGCAAGTTGACTGGCATCATTTGTTTCCTGCTCATAAACTTGGATAGCGTCAAAGATATGTTTTCAATTATTCTAAAGGCCTACTGCAACACGTAGCATGTTTTCGCTTCTGTTACAATACATTTGGTTAATAATAGAGTCAGTCAATAAAACAGTCCCATAACAGCTTATTTTTACAAAGTAAAATGTAAAAGAGAATGGTATCAACTAGAGGTCAACCGATTAATCGGATTGGCCGATTTCAAGTTTTCATAACAATTGGAAATCGGTATTTTTGGGCGCCGATTTCCGATTATTTAAAAAAAAATATATATATATATATATATATATATATATATATATATATATATATATATCGATATCCGATTATTTTTTTAAAAAATATATATTTTTTATACCTTTTATTTAACTAGGCAAGTCGGTTAAGAACACATTCTTATTTTCAATGATTGCCTAAAAACTGTGGGTTAACTGCCTTGTTCAGGGGCAGAACGACAGATTTTCACCTTGTCAGCTCAGGGGTTCCAATCTTGCAACCGCACAGTTAAAACTAGTCCAACGCTCTAACCATTGCACTCCAGGAGTAGCCTGCCTGTTACACGAATGTAGTAGAAGCCAAGGTATTGCTAGCTAGCATTAAACTTTTCGTAGAAAAAACAGTAAATTATAAATCTCTAGTTATAACTACTGATCCAGTTTAGCAGGCAATATTAACCAGGTGAAATTGTGTCATTTCTCTTGCGTTCATTGCACGCAGAGTCAGGGTATATGCAACAGTTTGGGCTGCCTGGCTCATCGCGAACTAATTTGCCAGAATTTTACGTAATTATGACATACATTGAAGGTTGTGCAATGTAACAAGAATATTTAGACTTAGGGATGCCACCCGTTAGATAAAATTAAGAACGGTTCCGTATTTCACTGAAATAATAAACGTTTTGGTTTCGAAATGATAGTTTCCGGATTCGATCATATTAATGACCAAAGGCTCGTATTTCTGTGTGTTATTATGTTATAATTAAGTCTGATTTGATAGAGCAGTATGACTGAGCAGCAGCAGGCCCGTAATCATTCATTCAAACAGCACTTTCGTGCTGTTTATGACTTCAAGCCTATCAGCCTAATGTGAAATGTAACCAATGTGAAATGGCTAGCTAGTTAGCTGGGTGTGCGCTATTACTGTTTCAAACTTCACTCGCGTTTAGATTTGGAGTAGTTATTCTCCTTGCACTGCAAGGGCCGCGGCTTTTGTGGAGCGATGGGTAACGATGCTTCGAGTGTGGCTGTTGTCGATGTGTTCCTGGTTCGAGCCCAGATAGGGGCAAGGAGGGGGACGGAAGCTATACTGTTACACTGGCAATACTATGGTGCCTATAAGAACATCCAATAGTCAAAGGTATATGAAATACAAATGGTATAGAGAGAAATAGTCCTATAAATACTATATTAACTACAACCTAAAACCTCTTAGCTTGGAATATTGAAGTCTCATGTTAAAAGGAACCACCAACTTTCATATGTTCTCATGTTCTGAGCAAGGAACTTAAACGTTAGCTTTTTCACATGGCACATATTACTTTCTTCTCTAGCACTCGTGCGTTTTGCCAGCAGTTCTTCACAAGCACAGCGCTGTGAAGAACTGCTGGCAAGTTAGCACAAGCCTATCAGCCTAATGGCTGGTGTAACCAATGTGAAATGGCTAGCTAGTTAGCTGGGTGTGCGCTAATACTAGAGGTCGACCGATTATGATTTTTCAACGCCATACCGATTATTGGAGGACCAAAAAAGCAGAAACCGATTATTCTGACAATTTTTTTATATTTTTTTATTTGTAATAATGACAATTACAACAATACTGAATTAACACTTATTTTAACTTAATATAAAACAAAAACAATCAATTTAGCCTCAAATAAATAATGAAACATGTTCAATTTGGTTTATATAATGTAAAAACAAATTGTTGGAGAAAGTAATATGTGCCATGTAAAAAAGCTAACGTTTAAGTTCCTTGCTCAGAACATGAGAACATATGAAAGCTGGTGGTTCCTTTCAACATGAGACTTCAATATTCCAAGCTAAGAGGTTTTAGGTTGTAGTTAATATAGTATTTATAGGACTATTTCTCTCTATACCATTTGTATTTCATATACCTTTGACTATTGGATGTTCTTACAGGCACTATAGTATTGCCAGTGTAACAGTATAGCTTCCGTCCCTCTCCTCGCCCCTACCTGGGCTCGAACCAGGAACACATCGACAACAGCCACACTCGAAGCATCGTTACCCATCGCTCCACAAAATGGCACACATTTTTACATGGCACATATTACTTTCTTCTCCAACACTTTGTTTTTGCATTATTTAAACCAAATTGAACATGTTTCATTATTTATTTGAGGCTAAATTGATTTTATTGATGTTTTATATTAAGTTAAAATAAGTGTTAATTCAGTATTGTTGCAATTGTCATTATTACAAATAAAAATGTATTTTTTATTAAAATCGGGCCGATTAATCGGTATCAGTTTTTTTGGTCCTCCAATAATCGGTATCGGCGTTGAAGAATCATAATCGGTCGACCTCTAGTTTTAACGTTTAGAAAGGTAAAAAATGATCACTTGAAAAATGGTTTTCGAAACATGTTTCATATCAGAAATAAATAATTATTCGAATAAAATAAAAATACACTTACTGTAGCAGATTTGGGGCGGCAGTTAGCCTAGTGGTTAGAGCGTTGGACTAGTACCCGAAAGGTTGCAAGATGGAATCCCCGAGCGGACAAGGTAAAAATCTGTCATTCTGCCCCTGAACAGGAAGGCAGTTAACCCACTGTTCCTAGGCTGTCATTGAAAGTAAAAATGTGTCCTTAACTGACTTGCCTAGTTAAATAAAGGTAAAATAAAAATAACATTTGCACCGATCCATATGCTGTGTGCCTCTAATTGACAAACTACCCTTCCTGCCCAGTTAGGCTTACACACAGGTAGCTAATTAACACAGGTGGTCACAGGTCTGTCTTCTGTCAACAAGCGATGTAACATGGAGATATGGCCGTGTGGGAACACTAACCATAACCCTATAAAAGGTGTGTAGTTATTGAACCTTTTGTTTTATAAAAAAAAAAAAAAAATCTCACTGACATGAAAGATACATTTCCAAAACCATACCGCTAGTGATGTGTGTTAATGTTTAGACCAGCAGATCAATTGACCCAAAATCTGTTTCGAGTTAGAATAGTAGAATACAATTATGGAATTTGGTTGTGCATCAGCATTTTTTCTCATGTTATGTCACTGACAGTCACTCAATTAGCCCATGTCACCTAACATTATTTAGATTGGTAAATTAGTTTAGCCAGGTATGTAAACTTGTAGTTATCATGGTTAAATTACCGACTGGTTTTTACCATTGATTTTGTTAGTCACCCTCGCTGAGATATCAAATACAAAACTACACATTTCTCCCCAACCTAAGGCAAAATGTGTAGAATTGCAGGAAATGAACTATAAAACTGCACATTTTTCTCTACATTCCATGGCAAAATGTGTAGAACTGCAGGTAATTAACTGTAATACTTAAAATTGTTTCTCTCTGCTGTCAAGAGGGCTGCTAAAATGTTTTGCTTGCAACAACATTTCACTTAGGGCCCCCAAAAAACTAGGACCTACTGTGACTGCATGTGTGTATGGATGTGGGTAAACAGAGCAGTGAGCCACTGCGGCCAGTCATGATGACTGCAGATTTTTTGTGGCCCCCACCCCCATCAAAGTTGCCCATTCATGGTTTAGAGCAAGCGTCGTGGCTCTTAAAGCGCACCCTCCCTAGCCTAAAGGTTAGCGTTTATGAATGGGCAAACACTAACCTACCTGCCATAGGTAAACGATACCGTCATCGGTAAGACAGTAGACATTCATGCAATCAGACGCTTTTTAGAGCGCTCTCTGTCTGAATGAACAGCGGAAATCATTGACATACTTACCCATATAGCAAGGCTCTCACACAACACCACTTTGTCAGTCTCCATTTCTCCGCGTCGGGTAAGGCTAGACATGATTGTTCACTGCACCTGTCAACAACGACGCGGTTTCCCTTCCCTCTGCATTTGACCTCACCTGCGGCGGTTGGATCTCTAGCGCTAACTGCGTAATGTAGGCATGTTTCCTGGTCACTACGCTGTAAAAGCCCCGTGAGTTTCTACGTGAATAGCCGCCGCTTCGACGTTTTCGGTTGAGACGGATCAGGGATTGACGGGATAAATAGCAAAAACGAGGAATGAAACGCCTATGGCACTGAGCTGACTGTAACAGACAGACCAATCAGATTGAATATCCGACTAACTGACTGACAGGGCTGTGGGGATACGATGGAGTCAGTCACATAGCAAAATCAAATGTTTGTTAACCTCAATTATCTGAGATAGTTTCTCTCCCTATTTCAAGATTTCTCCTCGACCTCAACCATGGTAAAAAGAGTCATGTGAGGAATTGACTTTTTATTACAATTTAGTTTGACACAAATAGAATTAGGGAAACTCAGGTGCCTGGTCTCATGAGAAGAAAATCCCCATCCTCCTTTACCAAACCCAGGGCCGGATTAGGCACTGTTCGCAGACCCAGATTGAGTGAAATCCTGGACTAAAAAGCACTTTCATTTGAGATTTTCTATTAAGCATGCTTAGTTCAGGAGTAGGCTTAATCTTAGTCCAGGAGTAGGCTTAATCTTATCCAGGAGTAGGCTTAATCTTAGTCTGGGAAAATATTATCAATACATAAATAGATAAATGACTGATATTGGCACAAGATGGAGGGAATGTTGGAACATAACTAACAGTTAGAGAAAAGATGTGCGCTTAATCCAATATACATTTATGCATAGAATTTATTTCACAAGAGACAAAATTAACAAATTCTACAGAACAATGGAGAAGGAAAAAAATGACTCAATAAAGTCCAAAACTTATGGGAGGAGTTAGAAAGTTGGCTGTCAGAAGTATTACAATGTAAATGTACTTTTAATCCGTCTGTCTGAATATTTCAAGACATGGCATAAGAGGGTGCAGTGAGATACTCATCTTGAAAAAACGTATAGTTAAAAACTGGAAATCAAACCATCCTCAATCGATAACACAATGGAATGGTCAAATTGTTTATTGTCTAAGTGTTGAAAGTATGTGGGCAACAGAGAGAAATCAAATTATGCAGTTTGAGGCCATGTGGCGAAGAGTGATGCGGGCGCTGGAGATGAGGGTGTGAGCAGGTGGGTCTGGGCAGGTGTGATGTGAATGTTTGTGAGCGTCTTTATGTTGTTATTTGTATGTGTATGTAACGGATGTGAAACGGCTAGCTTAGTTAGCGTGGGCGCTAAATAGCGTTTCAATCAGTGACGTCACTTGCTCTGAGACCTTGAAGTAGTAGTTCCCCTTGCTCTGCAAGGGCCGCGGCTTTTGTGGAGCGATGGGTAACGATGCTTCGAGGGTGACTGTTGATGTGTGCAGAAGGTCCCTGGTTCGCGCCCGGGTATGGGCGAGGGACGGTCTAAATTTGTACTGTTACATTGGTGCCGTGACCCGGATTACTGGTTGCTGCGGAAAAAGGAGGAAGGTCAAAAGGGGGGTGAGTGTAACAGATGTGAAACGGCTAGCTTAGTTAGCGTGGGCGCTAAATAGCGTTTCAATCAGTGACGTCACTTGCTCTGAGACCTTGAAGTAGTAGTTCCCCTTGCTCTGCAAGGGCCGCGGCTTTTGTGGAGCGATGGGTAACGATGCTTCGAGGGTGACTGTTGATGTGTGCAGAAGGTCCCTGGTTCGCGCCCGGGTATGGGCGAGGGGACGGTCTAAACTTGTACTGTTATATTGATGCTGTTGACCCGGATTACTGGTTGCTGCGGAAAAAAGAGGAAGGTCAAAAGGGGGGTGAGTGTAACGGATGTGAAACGGCTAGCTTAGTTAGCGTGGGCGCTAAATAGCGTTTCAATCAGTGACGTCACTTGCTCTGAGACCTTGAAGTAGTAGTTCCCCTTGCTCTGCAAGGGCCGCGGTGCTTCGAGGGTGACTGTTGATGTGTGCAGAAGGTCCCTGGTTCGCGCCCGGGTATGGGCGAGGGACGGTCTAAATTTGTACTGTTACATGTATGCTTTGTATTGTAAAAAAATAAATATATACCTTACCAGTCAAAAGTTTGTACACACCTACTCATTCAAGGGGTTTTCTTTATTTTTACTATCTTCTACATTGTAGAATAATAGTGATGACATCAAAACTATGAGATAACACATATGGAATCATGTAGTAACCAAAAAAAGTGTTAAACAACTCAAAATATATTTTATATTTGAGATTCTTCAAAGCAGCCACCCTTTGCCTTGATGACAGCTTTGCACATTCTTGGCATTTTCTCAACCAGCTTCATGAGGTGGAAACCTGGAAAGCATTGCAATTAACAGGTGTGCATTGTTAAAAGTTCATTTGTGGAATTTCTTTCCTTAATGCGTTTGAGCCAATCAGTGTGACAAGGTAGGGGTGGTATAAAGAAGATAGCCCTATTTGGTAAAAGACCAAGTCCATATTTTGTTAAGAACAGTTCAAATAAGCAAAGAGAAACAACAGTTCCATCATTACTTTAAGACACGGTCAGTCAATGCGGAACATTTCAGGAACTTTAAAAGTTTCTTCAAGTGCTATAGCAAAAACCATCAAGCGCTATGATGAAAATGGCTCTAATGAGGACCGCCACAGGAAAGGAAGACCCAGAGATACCTCTGCTGCAAAGTATATGTTCATTAAATTTACCAGCCTCAAACATTGCAGCCCAAATAAATGCTTCACATAGTTCAATTAACAGACACATCTCAACATCAATAGCTCAGAGACTGCATGAATCAGGCCTTCATGGTTAAATTGCTGCAAAGAAACCACTACTAAAGGACACCAATAATAAGAAGAGACTTGCTTGGGCCAAGAAACACGAGCAATGGACATTAGACCAATGGAAATCTGTCCTTTGGTCTGATGAATCCAAATTTGAGATTTTTGGTTCCAACCGCCATGCCTTTGTGAGCCAAAGAGTACGTGACCAGAAGATCTCCACATGTGTGGTTCCCACCGTGAAGCATGAAGGAGGAGGTGTGATGGTGTGGGGGTGCTTTGCTGGTGACACTGTTGGTGATTTATTTAGAATTCAAGGAACAGTTAACAAGCATGGCTACCACAGCATTCTGCATCGATACGCCATCCAATCTGGTTTGCGCTTAGTGGGACTATCATTTGTTTTTCAACAGGACAATGACCCAAGACACCTCCAGGCTGGGTAAGGGCTATTTGACCAAGAAGGAGAATGATGGAGTGCTGCATCAGATGACCTGGCCTACACAATCACCCGGCCTCAACCTAATTGAGATGGTTTGGGATGAGTTGGACCGTAGAGTGAAGGAAAAGCAGCCAACAAGTGCTCAACATATGTGGGAACTCCTTCAAGACTGTTCAAAAAGAATTACCGCTGAAACTGGTTGAGAGAATACCAAGATTGTGCAAAGCTGTTATCAAGGCAAAGGGTTGCTATTTTGAAGATAAAATAAATGATATAATATATTTTCATTTGTTTTAACACTTTTTTTTATTAGTACATGATTCCATATATGTTATTTCATAGTTTTGATGTCTTCACTATTATTCTACAATGTAGAAAATAGTAAAAAATAATGAAAAAACATTGAATGAGTAGGTGTGTCCAAACTTTTGTCTGGTACTCTATATACACTACCGTTCCAAAGTTTGGGGTAACTTAGATATGTCCTTGTTTTTGAAAGAAAAGCAAATTTTTTGCCCATTAAAATAACATGAAATTGATCAGAAATACAGTGAAGACATTGTTAATTTTGTAAATGACTGTTGTAGTTGGAAACGGCTGATTTTTAATGAAATGTCTACATACTGTAGGTGTACAGAGGCCAGTTATCAGGAACCACAACTCCTGTGTTCCAATGGCACGTTGTGTTAGCTAATCCAAGGTTATTATTTTTAAAAGCTAATTGATCATTAGAAAACCATTTTGCAATTATGTTAGCACAGCTGAAAACTGTAGTTCTGATTAAAGAAGCAATAAAACTGACCTTCTTCAGACTAGTTGAGTATCTGGAGCATCAGCATTTGTGGGCTGGATTACAGGCTCAAAATGACCAGAAATAAATCACTTTCTTCTGAAACTCGTCAGTCTATTCTTGTTCTGAGAGATGAAGGCTATTCCATGTGAAAACTGCCAAGAAACTGAAGATCTCGTACAACACTGTGTACTACTCCCTTGACAGAACAGGGCAAACTGGCCCTAACCAGAATAGAAAGAGGAGTGTGAGGTCCCGGTGCACAACTGAGCAAGAGGACAAGTACATTAGAGTGTCTAGTTTGAGAAACAGACGCCTCACAAGTCGTCAACTTGCAGGTTCATTAAATAGTACCAGCAAAACACCAGTCTCAACGTCAACAGTGAAGAGGCGACTCCAGGCAGCTGGCTTTTCAGTAAAAAAAAGGACATTTCTAAGTGACCCCAAGCATTTGAACAGTAGTGTATTTTGTAATGTTATATATTTAACCTGGACTTACTGGCCAGCCACGATGGGTTAGTAAGGAATCTGGGACAAACCGCTAGTAATCAGTGTGTGTGTTTGTGTGACATGGGACTTTAGCCATCTCCAGAGGCAAAATCACTGTTTGTGGCCCCTGTGACATCGATCAACTCTTGTTGTAATTAGACATTCTGAGGCATTTTGACCTTCTTCTTTTGGCCAAAAACTGTAAGGTAAACGTTTGTGTAAATGTTTTTACTCATTATCATGGCAGACTGTGGGAATTCAGTTGTAGTCTTGACCTTGGGCATTGCTAATCTGTATCTACCAGTCCCAATGTGACAGACTTATGCATGAAGACTATTATGATGCCAATCCTAGTGAATTTAGAGAGGGTTTCCTTTCAACTGTGTAGCTATTTAACAGTAGTCTAATACATATGGATAGACAACAATAAGCTATTTCACAACTCGATTTCACCACCTCAGAGCTGGTGTTTTGTGGTTAAAATATATATATTTTTAAATATGTGGGCCAGGGCTGAGTAAACATATAATAAATCATTGACCAAGTTGAACTAAAAAGGTGGGGTCAAAGAGGATAGCTTTGACCTTGCGTGGGTGGTCACATGATCAAAATAGAATTGTGGAGATGGGAGTGGTCACAGTTTTTTTGTTTTGATCCCTTATTGATTTCATTTTATGATAAAATTTACCAATCACATCTATCACATATGAGAGAATCTGCTTCTATGTTATGTCATACTAGTACATTGTCACTCAATGGTCTCTCTAGGTCATTTCCAGGCAGGCAGGCAGCCCTCAGCTCCCAGATCGAAAGGCCTAGTTAATGATTAACAATACCAGTCAGATTTATTGTGTACAGTGATGCTGTCAGGAAGCATTTCCTTCTCTAGCCTGTCCGGGAAACACACACTCTACAGACACACTCTCAGGCTCTCTGCCTGTCTACAGCTACCATACCTACACTTCTAGCTCTAGATCAGACAGCTGCCAGATGAATCAGACCATGCAACCCTCCCACAGCTCTCATCCCAGGTAAGTCTTATTTTCTCTGTGCATAAACAGAGGATCTATACCCTCTCCTCTACACACCACCCACTCACACACTGCAGAGACTGCTAGTGGATGTGTGGTTGGGTGATTCATGTGTGGGTGTCAGAAAATGTGGGTGCCTGGTACATAGACTGTAACGGTCTGATATTTTAGGATTTTCACGGTTAACTAGTTTGGGTACTTGGTATAGGGGAACATAATGGGGCATCTACAGTTGTATCTAGTTACTGGCTTTTACACAAAACTAACTAAACTTGTACTGGGTAGTTAGCCATAAGATCCCAGTTATGATTCCAAATTTATTTTTTAAAAGTATTCAGACCTTTTACTCTGTACCTTGTTGAAGCACCTTTCGCAGCCTCAAGTCTTCTTGGGCATGACGCTACAAGCTTGGCACGTGTATTTGGGGAGTTTCTCCCATTCTTCTCTGCAGATCCTCTCAAGCTCTGTCAGGTTGGATGGGGAGTGTCGCTGCAAAGCTATTTTCAGGTCTCTCCAGAGATGTTCGATCGGGTTCAAGCCGGGCTCTGGCTGTGCAACTCAAGGACATTCAGAGACTTGTCCCGAAGCCACTCCTGCGTTGTCTTGGCTGTGCTTAGGCTTGTTGTCCTGTTGGAAGGTGAACCAGGTTTTCATCAAGGATCTCTCTGTATTTGCTCCATTCATCTTTCCCTCGAACCTGACAAGTCTCCTAGTCCCTGCCGCTGAAAAACATCCCCACAGCATGATGCTACCACCACCATGCTTCACTGTAGGGATAGTGCCAGGTTTCCTCCAGACGTGACGCTTGGCATTCAGGCCAAAGAGTTCAATCTTGGTTTCATCAGACCTGAGAATCTTGCACTGCAGAGATGGTTGTCCTTTTGGAAGGTTCTCCCATCTCCACAGTGGAGCTCTGGAGCTCTGTCAGAGTGACCATCGGGTTCTTGGTCACCTCCCTGATCAAGGCCCTTCTCCCCCGATTTCTCAGTTTGGCTGGGCTGCCAGCTCTAAGAAGAGTCTGGGTGGTTCCAAACTTCTTCCATTTATGAATGATGGAGGCCACTGTGTTGCAGACATTTTTTGGTACCCATCCCCAGATATGTATCTCGATGGCTTTGTTTTTGCTCTGACATGCACGGTCAACTGTGGGACCTTATATAGACAGATGTGCGCCTTTCCAAATCATGCCCAATCAGTTTAATTTACCCCAGGTGGACTCCAATCAAGTTGTAGAAACATCTCAAGGATGATCAATGGAAACAGGATGCACCTGAGCTCAATTTTGAGTCTCATAGCAAAGGGTCTGAATAGTAATATAAATGAGGTATTTCATTTTTTTATTTGTAATACATTTGAAAAAATGTCTCAAAACATGTTTTTTCGTATAGGGTATTGTGTGTAGAATTATTTAATACATTTTAGAATAAGGCTGTAATGGAGAAAAAAAATGGAAAAGGGGAAGGGGTCTGAATAAGTTCCGAATGCACCTCCTATAGATCCTCAGAACACACACAGGACAGAACAGCCCTCAAACGTGTAAGCTACAACAAGGTGAGGCCACACACACACACACACACACACACACACATATATAACACACACACAGAGGGTGCTTCATTCAGTATGGATATCAATGTAAACAGCATTTGTGTAGTTGAATGTTGCTTTCCTCTGCCCTGGTTTCAAAAGGAAAACATCCACCATCTAGTTTGGTAACTTTAGCTACTTAGCTAAACATTGGAAGGTACACAATCCATGGCCACATAGCTAGATGGCTAGCTACTTTGTAAATGAGCTTGATGTGCTAGAAAAGTAATCGAAACAAGTTGAGAAAAAAGTAACTAAAATAAACGTGTTTAATTATCTTTCTCCTGTCTGAAATGTAGCTAGAAGTTATATTTTGCTATCTCCCAAAATAAATGCCATCTCTTTGATGAGTAGTTCCTTCAGTGAGTCAGGTTATCTTCATGGCAACCAAAAACTCTTTCTGCCATTTACATAGAGATCCTATTATATTACTAGAGGGGCTATGACATAAACCCATATTGGTCAGGGAAAATCTAAAACCAGTCAAATTGGAATGAATGGCAGTAGAGGCATAGGAATCGGTGAAAGTAAGGCGGTACGGTCCGGTATGGCGTTCAGTCAAAAGAGAATAGAGGTATGCCGTAACAGTAAAACACGAGCCTATCACAATAATTAAAACAAAATGTCAAAGAAAACCGTAGGCTATTTAATATATATATATACAGTGGGGCAAAAAAATATTTAGTCAGCCACCAATTGTGCAAGTTCTCCCACTTAAAAAGATGAGAGAGGCCTGTAATTTTCATCATAGGTACACTTCAACTATGACAGACAAAATGAGAAAAAAAATCCAGAAAATCACATTGTAGGATTTTTAATGAGTTTATTTGCAAATTATGGTGGAAAATAGGTATAAATAAGTATAAGTAAATATATGTAAACAGACCATAAATGTCTCAGATTTTTGATTTCATATATAGCTGTGAGTGCTATTGTATGATACAATATCAGTACTTGTTGCATTTACAATTTACAACTAGTCCTATCATGAAATGATTTGAGCCAGTGCATGTATGGCTGTGGATTGACTGCATTGTTGGAATGTAATGTTGACACATTGTCAGTTAATTAAAAACATTTATGGAATCATTCCTCTAAAACTGCCTGGCTAGCTAGCTAACACACATACTGTACAGTGCAGATCAATTCTTCACATTCATTGTTTTACACAATATCTTATCACAGCACTAGCAAACTGTGGTAGACCAACTCCCTGACCAACATGGCTGACATTTGGACCATTAGAAGGATGTTAATGTTTATTCGAGTATTCTAATTTCTAATTACATGGCCATACATGCCTTCAAACCACCATAAAACCCTTAAAATATGCACTTACCTAAGAAAATGTTTGAGAGGCTCGATGCAACACCCTTACACAATTCCCTTTGAGAAGGGGAAATTACACCTTAAGGTAAACCCTTAAAGGGAAATGTCAAAGAAGTTCAACTTCATATTCATCATCTTCAGCACCAACATACTGTACATGAAAATAACATGTTTCTATGTTTTGTAGTCAAAAAGAGAGGAAGATAAGTGTTTCCAATGACATCACCAACTAACTAGTAGACAATACCCCCCCCCACCCCCTTGGAGTCATTAAAACTCATTTTTCAACCTCTCCACAAATTTCTTGTTGGGCATCTACTTTTTGCATGACACAAGTAATTTTTTACAGACAGATTTATAAACTTATAATTCACTGTATTACAATTCCAGTCGGTCAGAAGTTTACATAGCACAGTCAACTTAGTGTATGTAAACAGCTTGGACAATTCCAGAAAATGATGTCATGGCTTTAGAAGCTTCTGATAGGCTAATTGACATCATTTGAGTCATTTGGAGGTGTACCTGTGGATGTATTTCAAGGCCTACCTTCAAACTCAGTGCTTCTTTGCTTGACATCATGGGAAAATCAAAAGAAATTTAGCCAAGACCTCAGAAAACAATTGTACACCTCCACAAGTCTGGTTCATCCTTGGGAGCAATTTCCAAACGCCTGAAGGTAACACGTTCATCTGTACAAACAATAGTACGCAAGTAGAAACACCATGGGACCACGCAGCCGTCATACCGCTCAGGAAGGAGACGTGTTCTGTATCCTAGAGATGAATGTGCTTTGGTGCAAAAAGTGCAAAACGATCCCAGAACAACAGCAAAGGACCTTGTGAAGATGCTGGAGGAAACAGGTACAAAAGTATCTATATCCACAGTAAAACGAGTCCTATATCGACATAACCTGAAGGGACTGGTGCACTTCACAAAATAGATGGCATCATGAGAAAGGAAATTGATGTGGATGTATTGAAGCAACATCTCAAGACATCAGTAAGGAAGTTAAAGCTTGGTCGCAAATGGGTCTTCCATGTGGACAATGACTGTCACGAGTCCGACCGAGAGTGGTTTCCCTTCCCGGGCGGGTGGCGCTCGGCGGTCGTCGTCACCGGCCTATTAGCTGCCACTGATTGTCTTTCCTCCCCCTCCTTGTATGTTTATTGGTAGCACCTGTTTATGTATAATTAGTTTGTCTTTATTAGACAGCCGCCCCGCCTGGTTGTTGTGCGGGATTATTCATTGTAACCTTCGGCCCTGTTGTAGAGGTACGTGTTAGTGCCTGGTCGTGCATTTTCAGTGGTACATTTTTCATTCCCTGTGTTTGGGGCCGTTACTATTGTGAGCACCCTGTGGTGCGTTGGTGCAATTAAAGAAGCACAGCATTGCACTCTCTGTCTCCTGCGTTTGACTCCACACCCACGACACCCGGAGCATTACAATGACCCCAAGCATACTTCCAAAGTTGTGGCAAAATGGCTTAAGGACAACAAAGTCAAGGTGTTGGAGTGGCCATGACAAAGCCCCGACCTTAATCCTATAGAACATTTGTGGGCAGAACTGAAAAAGCGTGTGCGAGCAAGGAGGCAATAAACCTGACTCAGTTACACCAGCTCTGTCAGGAGGCATGGGCCAAAATTCACC
Source organism: Oncorhynchus mykiss (assembly GCF_013265735.2). NCBI lineage: Eukaryota > Metazoa > Chordata > Actinopteri > Salmoniformes > Salmonidae > Oncorhynchus > Oncorhynchus mykiss. The sequence continues at coordinate 25,417,018 of NC_050570.1, forward strand.
CAACTTATTGTGGGAAGCTTGTGGAAGGCTAACCGAACCGTCTGACCTAAGACTAAACAATTTAAAGTCAATGCTACCAAATACTAATTGATTGTATGTAAACTTCTGACCCACTGGGAATGTGATGAAAGAAATAAAAGCTGAATTAAATCATTCTCTCTACTATTATTCTGACATTTCACATTCTTATAAAAAGTGGGGATCCTAACTGACCTAAGACAGGGAATTTTTACTAGGATTAAATGTCAGGAATTGTGAAAACTGAGTTTAAATGCATTTGGCTAAGGTGTATGTAAACTTCGAACTTCAACTGTATGTTGATGTTGGGGTGGTGCTGGAGATTTTTTAAGTGTCCCTTTAAGGATAACACTTAAGATGTTTTATGCAAATGCCATGAAGGGTTCTAAGCCCTAATGTGACAACCAATACAATCACACAGCAGTGTCAATCAAAAGGTACAATAGACACTATAAGATGTTGATAATTTTTTGTACACTCAGTGCATGTCCATTTAAAAGTGGTTACAATTCATGACATTTTGATGACGTTAGTATGATAAACTAACGGAAACGTACATTTTCATCAAAGTTTCGTCATTTGTATTTTTACTTTTTGAAAATACTAATATTAACGGACCAAAAAATATCTAAATTAACTGATAACTCTTACTAATAACCATTAATGTTATTAATAATGCTGAGAAAACAGAGGCAGTCTGGAGTGAAGGAGGAGATCGTAGAGCTCCATCCAGCTGGCAAGCTTACTTAGACCTTGATCATTTCAGAGCTGATATTTCCTTATGATAAGGTCCACTGTGATTTATAAGACCTTGGCTTCATCTCTTCTCAGGTGTTTGTTTCTGTTATTGTCCTGCTATTCCAGGGGGGTGTATCTCATGTTCATGAGGGCCACAGTGTCCAATCACTCTTTTGTGATCAATTAAGTGCAGAGGAGAAACAGAAACCTGTGTTATATTTATCTCTAACCGTACCAATGTACTCCTCTTTCTCAAGGACACCTCTCAGATCTGTCCATCTGCGGGCCACAGAGACTGGCTCTGCCCTGTGTGTCTGCAAACTGCCAGCTTCCCTGTACAGAACAACTGTGGCCATCTCTACTGTGGTAAGACAGAACCACACACCACCCCCCTAACCAGAATTTGATCGGATTTATCTATGGGTCAAGAGAGACTTGTACAGATAGAAAGAGGTCTTCAGGGCCCAGAAGCTAGCATATTAACATTTGCATCAAATCAAATCCAATCAAGCTTTATTTATCCAGCACAGTTCAGACATGGAATGCAACGCAATGTGCTTCCCAGGAAAAAAAATATATATATATTTATTACATAACAAATGTAAGAGGATAAAAAAACGAAAGAAAAACAATAAAGACTGAATGACTAAAAATCACGCTAAGGAAAAGCAAAGCTAAAATGGTGTGTTTTAAGATCTGGTTTAAATATAGTATGTCCACAGTTTCGGCACCCCTCAGGTACGCTGTGCCAATTGTGCGCCGTACTATGGGACTCCCGATCACGGCCGGTTGTGATACAGCCCGTGATCGAACCTGGGTCTGTAGTGACACCTCTAGCACTGCGATGCAATGCCTTAGACCGCTGCACCACTCGGGAGGCCCACATCTGGCATTTCTAATTGCTATGAATGTGCCAAGTTGCTCTCAGAATATCATAATGGAGCTGCCACTGACTTTCTCCACTTCCGCTCTGCCTTTCTGCAATTTCTCTTGAATTGATTAGTTTCCTCACTCATCCAAGGGGCTCTCTGTTTGGATGTGGCCTTTTTCAACCTTACTGGAGCTATGGTATCAATGGTTGCACTTAATTTGCTACGAAAGTGATCAACTAAATCATCACAAGAGGAAAGCCCTGGGGCGGCAGGGTAGCCTAGTGGTTAGAGCGTTGGACTAGTAACCGGAAGGTTGCAAGTTCAAACCCCCGAGCTGACAAGGTACAAATCTGTCGTTCTGCCCCTGAACAGGCAGTTAACCCACTGTTCCCAGGCCGTCATTGAAAATAAGAATTTGTTCTTAACTGACTTGCCTGGTTAAATAAAGGTAAAATAAAAAAAAAAAAAAAAAAAGCAGAGTAGGTGATCGAGTATTGTTCATACACTCAATAAAATCTGTAGCCTCTTCAGAGGTAAGATGGCGTTTCTAAATAATGCGTTCAGTATTACCCTGTGTTATGGGCAACAAGGTAGTACAAAATACACAGTGGAGATCAGATAAAGCAACATCAACTATAGAAGATATGTCAATAGAAAGCCCCTTGGTAATAACAGGTCCAGAGTATGGCCACTGTTATGGGTATTCCCAGTAACATGTTGGATAAAGTCCATAAAGCTCAAAAGATGAAGAAATTCAATGGCTTTGGAGTCAGTCTCTTTGTCAACATGAATATTAAAACCAACACAATTATTTTATCATTGTTCTCAAGTACAATAGCCAATAGTTTAGAGAAATCAGTGAAGAAAGTGGGGCAGTGCTTTGGTGGACAGCACTGGTGGCTGACATTGAAACAGTATGGCATGATGCTCAAAAGACCCAAAGTCGCCAAACAAAATGCCCTTACAGCTGAGAGCAGTAGTTAAAATAGATAAATACTGTAAATACTGTAGTGCCGCTCTTATTGAAGCCTCCCCCTGGATTACAGCTTTTCATACTCTGTCAGAAAAGGGAAAAAGGCTGTTCCCCACCATTTTCCCTTTTCTGACAGAGTATAAAAAACTGTAATCCAGGAGGAGGCTTCAATAAGAGCAGCACTACAGTCTGAAGACAGCCATGTTTCAGTGAGAAACATGCAATCAACTTTGAGCTCTGTAATGAGGTCATTCATGAGAAAGGTTTTACTAGTGATTGCTCTAACATTTAAAAGTTCCATGTTCAATGAGTGTGGGCCACTCTGCCCCTGGGAGCATCTGCCTCAAGGTAACAATGGAATAACAACCAAATTATTAACGTTTCAACCACATTTTCTGATAATCTCCAATCTATCAGAATGGTAGGAGATGACAGTTTGCATAAACTCACTAGAAGGCAGAGTTAAGGGAACATAAATGAAGTTACTCAAAATAACCCTAGAGCCGTTTCTACAGGAGTTGATGCTTTCCAAATCCTCTGTCCTTATTCTGACAGGGAGAACTAGAGCACTACCAGACCCTGTCGGTCTGTCTCTAAAACAGTTTGCAATGACGCTGGAAATATTCCTGGAACCCCTGCGGTTATATTAAAAAGTGCAGCGGTTCCCAAACTTTTTGAATCGGGGCCCCCCCTTCCAGCATTGGGGATCCACGTCTATTTCTATGAGCACAAGCAGTGTTCATGACACAAACTGTTCATAGAATTTTGCATGTTTAAAGCTTATTTCCTGCAATTCTACACATTTTATCACGGCGTGCAAAAATCATTTTGTAGTTTTTAAAGCACATTTTCTAATATGTATTCATGTGGTATTTGAATGACTCAAAGATTACAACAATATCTTGACTACAGCAGCAGGTTAATCTCCTCTCCCTCTCCTTCACCATTGTCTGTGTCATCATCACGTGATGCAATAACTACTCCACCCAACCTGCCCCTCTTACCCATGCCTCCCCCTAAGAGAGAGAGGAGCTGTACTTAGTTAATTAACATTCAGTAGACAAGGTCATGTCACTTGTACAAAAGCTTCTCATGCTGCCATCAGCATTTTGCTCACACCCGCACTAATATGAACACATTACACTAGCAATATGACAGTTTCCCTAATGGTGAATCATCATTTTTGGGGTACTATTATTAATGGAAAGAGTAGTGATTGAGTACTTATTTATGTTACCTTGTTTCTCTGTCTGCAGCTCCCTGTCTGATCTCGTACTGGAGACTTGGGTCCTGGCTGGATGCCATCAGCTGCCCTCTGTGTAGACAAAGAGTAAGAAAGACACCCAACTGTAGAAACATCCATTATTACCATGATATTACACTTGTTATCCAACAAGAAAAATTGCAAAATTGTGTTGAATAAAAGTGATAAATAATGGTTCAGAATTGATTGACTGTAACTTGAATGGATTCTCTCTCTCTCTCTCTCTCTTTCAGGTCAGTGTCCTGTGTCATCTATTTTGGTGAGGGTCGGTCAGACAGAAAGGAGAGGGAGGTTCTGGGAGAATTTACAGACTACAACAAATGTTACTCAGGAACCCCTCGAAGGGTCAGTACCACCATAGACCATATGTTACATTGTTCTATCTCTAGGAGTACCACACACAATGTTTATTAAAACATGCTACAACCACACTACAACCTAGTAACACACAAAACCTTCAGATAATCTTTACCAATTAAACCATACAACACATTCTCAAGGGTCTTTCTGCAGGTATTTTTCGCACGCTAGACTAGAGCTTCATAGCCTTTGTTATACTGTAGATAGCTTGATGTCTCTCGCGTTTTATGAACATATCAGGTTCTGTGATTTAATTTTGACCTTGAATGCGGCTGCAGAAAAGATGGCAGTATTTACATGATAATAAAGGTAAGTTCCTTTCCCATCCCTCTGAGAATGGTTTTGTAACTGGAATACTGCTTACGCAACCACCGCATAGAGACTGTATTGTACAAGGACAATAGAAGGATATCACACTAAAGTAGAATACAATTCTCTCTCACTCCTGTGGTTGATACTGTTGGGTACATCTCAATACTCTAAAGTGGCCACCTCTCCTCATTTTCTCTACTTCATCTGGACTGATCTAAAATAAGAAAACGTTACAAAACCTGTTGCTACATCATGCTCTACTCTAGTGAACACGAGCCAGATCTCTATTCCACCTGAAGCCAGGTGAGGTGACCTTGACACCCTCTACTCACACCTGTGCCCGTCTTGTCTTCTGTCCCTTAGGTGACAGACTACTTGTGTGACACGCCCCTGTTCCTGCAGCTGCTAGCTCGCGGCCTGGGTGCTATGGGGGGGGGGGGGGGGGGGGGGGGCCGTGTGCCCCTTCTTTCTCAGAGTGGTGCTCTGCTGTCTTGGGGCCATGGTGTCCCTCTCCTCTGCCCCCCTGGACACTTCATCCTCCCTGTCTGGCTTCCTGGGGCTCCTGGATGACCTGGTGGTGGTCTTCCTGCTGCTCACCTGTGTTAACAACATCAACCAGCAAATGGCGCCAGAGGGGGAACTCCTCAGCACACACAGCCACACAGGGAGTAGGTCTGCTCAGTAACTCGCTGTAGCAGCAGAGATGACAACCTGCAGTGATTTAACCTTTGTTTCAACAGGAGATCTCAAGGCGAAGAAACTATTTTTTGATTGAGACCTGGCAAAATGTCAGCAGCGTCCGTCTGCTGGTTTTCATCCTGGTGTTACCAGGTGTTGAACTCACTGTAGCACTAGCATAGACAACCTTTAGGTTTACAGCTAATTACAGGCGAACAGCAGGCAGTCTAACCAGGGGCCCAGTTTATGTGTTGATGAATGTATGCTGACGTACATGTCTCAACTGTCTCACACCTTGCCTTCTTTCTTTCCTTCATGACCAGTGATCTGGTGAGATGGTGAAAGCTACATGGTGGAACCTACACAACTAGTTTCACCATGCGGTGTAGGCCTACCAGTGGAGGCTGGTGGGAGGAGCTATAGAAGGACAGGCTCATTATAATGGCTGGAATGGAATGGTATCTAACATAATTCCATTCTAGCCATTACAACCAGCCTCCACTGAGTCCTACTCAACTCATTTGAGAGTGGGCATGTTTGATGGATTACGATGTAGCATTTTATTTAGTTTTTTTGTGTAGTGTTTTTTTGTGTAGTATTTCTACTCCTACAGTATATACAGTACCTGTAGCCTTTATTTTGGAGACAGTTATGGTTATCACCGGCCTTCAGTGGTTCAGTGAGACCCGGGGTCTGTTCAGGAGGGTGCAGATTAAATGTAGGCCTATTGTGTTGCACCCTACTGTAAAATTAAACTGTAAATACTTGATATTTTACCAAGGCATTGTTGAATAATTGCTTCTGATTGGCATTCTAGAACGTGCATTATGTAAGGGATAATCAAGGAGGGGCTATGCTTTCTTTGGAAAATGATGAACACGTGGAAGGTGTGTTCCACGACACACCACTAGCGGAGTGGAACTGACCTTCCTTGGAGTTGCATTATTTTCTGGAGAACGCAGGTTGATTATCCCTTTTATACCATGGCTATAAATTAACACATGTCCTTTGCTGGGAGAAATGTGCTTAACATACACTGAAGTAGCTAGCTAGCAACTTAACTAGATAGCTACAGTAGTTTATGTGGTAACCGAACAAACAGACTTGCTAGTTTAGCTAACCAAACCATCAGTCCTAACTTGCTATTATGAATTTTGAATTCAACATTACTAATACTGTTTCCAATTAGACTTTTGCTTTCAAAAGCAAAGTAAATCTAAAATGAATCATTGTTTATTGTCAGCTTGCTGGAGAGGTTCCAACCAACTCAATGTACCATAGTACACATGTCGATCTCTAATGTGGCAGTCCCGTTAGTTCTCTTATATACTTACACAGAAAGTAATACTTGCATGATTTAGCCTGTTCATTATTTATTTGCTATCATTCATGTGACGGATTGCTATCCTTCATGTGACCGACCAATACTGGTTCATGCATGTGGCAGACCAATACCTCATGAGGCTTCTTCTCTCCAAGCTGAGACCTTGAAACTGGGGGTCTGTGCGTTCTTCCAAATTTCAAATACTACAGTGAGGATTTCTCCCAGGCATTCAGTCAGTCACTTGCATGAACACAGAACTTGGTTATCAGAAAAGCACAAACAGAACACAGAAATCGATTATTTGAAAAGCACAAACAAACATTTCCATCATAGCAGCTCAAACAAAACATGTACAAATTCACTATAGCCATTGAACTCTACAGTGAAAATATACTGTGCGCTGTAGGGAAATAATGCACACTCTAGAATGCCCTTCAAGCCAATCAGAAAAGACTATTCAACAATTCCATGGTTTAGGCAATAAGGCATGAGGGGTGCGGTATATGGCCAATATACTACGGCTAAGGGCTGTTCTTAGGCACGATGCCATGTTACCAACTGGTTACCAATGTAATTAGAGCAGGTAAAATAATGTTTTATCATATCTGTGGTATACGGTCTGGTATACTATGGCTCTCAGCCAATCAGCATTCAGGACTTGAACCACACAGTTTATAATTAAGTGATAATGCCAGAGAAGCATTGGAGGATATTTGGAGGATATATTGGCAGTGTTTGGAGGCTATATTGGCATGGGTGTTGTTAGGCCCGAGACGAAGTCTGTTCTCAATGTTCCATTGCCATACTGGCTGGCAACGTTCTTATCCCTTGCTTGCTAGCTAGCCAACTACGGCCAACTTACATTCACACCAAAAAAGTTCAGCCAAAGTAACTGCATTTGCATTTGTTTAAGCTGTTTTCTAGAGACCTTGAATGGGGATTCATCCATAACAATGAACTACTAATGTGCGATTTCGCCTGGCATAGAACATTTGCCCTCTCGCCAGGCCACTGTTCAGAATAGATAGCCAAATACACAGCTAACACAATCATTTCAAACTGAAGCTGAAATGAAAGCAAACAAGCTACATTTCGTGTTTTTCTTTTCTTTGCATATGTCCAAAGAAATTATGCAGATTCATGATTTCGACTGGCTGAGAAAATCTGCAAGCCTGTCTTTCTCGAGACGTTCATTACCATAGGACAGCTGGAGATTGAATTGTAATATTGAAACAATGTTTAAATGTTGGAGAGACAGACAGCAAGGTTATTACAAATCTCCGCTGTTGAAAACCAAATGCTAGTCTAAAAGAAATGGGAGATAATGTCTAGATGCTTTTTACAATGTAGATCTAGTAAATAAATGGCCTGGCTGAACTGATTATCCAGTCAGATGCACAGTCAGATGGAGTAAATAGGTATAGATTTAGCCTGTGGTCATTTGTGAATTATAAACTGGGAGGTTCGAGCCCTGAATGCTGATTGGCTGAAAGCCGTGTTATATCAGACCATATACCACGGGTATGACAAAACAGTTATTTGAAAATGCTCTAATTACTTTGGTAACCAGTTTATAATAGCGATAAGGCACCTCATGTGTTTGTGGTATGATGCCAGTATACGGTACCACGGCTAAGGGCTGTATCTAGCTACTCCGCGATGCGTCGTGCATAAGAACAGCCCTTAGCCATGATAGTTTGGCCATATAGAAAAGTTTGTGGTCATACGCACATCCTTAAAAACATAGATGCTGTGCTAATAAAGAATACTAGTATAGAACAAGAAGGCCCGAACACTGTTAAAGCTCCCAATTCACCGCCTTATTGACAACGTTTCGATCTGAAACTAATCTTCGTCAGGTCAAATAAACTGAGTGCTCACATCCCAAAATATCCACATTTCACCTCACATGACCATTGTGGACATGACGCATGGTGGGTGCAAAAACAATGTGTATCTCTAATAATTGAATAACAATGAGATGAGTACATGTAGTAGTTCCAGAAAATAATATATATTTACAAAATGACCAAGTGGGTAACCTGGAAGGCAAGACAAATCAAAGTGACATATTCACTTTGATTTATCAAACTCTTGGTTCAGACCTCTAGGATACATGGTACACAAACGTTGAATCCAGTACAATTCTCTTCTCAATATTAGATTATCAGTATCTCCCCCCCTTCTTGGAGTCTTAACATGTTCTTTCGGATGGTACATTAAACGGGTGTCCTGACTCTCGGTGGTCAGTAAAGATCTCATGGCACTTATCGTAAGAATAGGGGTGTTGTTAACCAAGGTATCCTGGCTAAATTCCTAATCTGGCCCTAATACCATCATGGCCACCTAATCAGCCCCAGCTTCCAATTGGTTCATTCATCCTCCTCTCCCCCCTGTAACTATTTCCCAGGTCGTTGCTGTAAATGAGAATATTTTACCAGGTAAGTTGACTGAGAAAACAAAGGTTAAAAAATAAACAAATAATTGAATGCCAATGTCAAATTGAAAGGATTGTTGAATTCGATTTTCAAAGTGGTGTTAAGTACTTAGGTACAAATATTTAAAGTACTACTTAAGTTGATTTTTTGGGTATCTGTACTTTACTTTACTATTTATATTTTACTTCACTACATTGCTAAAGAAAATAATGTACTTTTTACTCCATACATTTTCCCTGACACCCAAAATTGTCCAATTCACAGACTTATCAAGAGAACATCCCAGGTCATCCCTACTGCCTCTGATCTGGCAGGCTAACTGAACACAAATGCTTTGTTTGTAAATTATGTCCGAGAGTTGGAGTGTGCCCCTTGCAATCCATCAATGTAAAACAAAAATCAAGAACATTGTGCCGTCTGATTTCCTTAATATAAGGAATTTGAAATGGTTTATACTTTGACTTTTGATACTTAATATATTTGAGCAATTCAATTTACTTTTGATACTAAAGTATACTCAAGTAGTATTTTACTAGGTGATTTAACACTTTTACTTGAGTTATTTTCTATTAAGCTATCTTTACTTTTACTCAAGTATGACAATTGAGTACTTCTTCCACCACTGGATGTTCATAATGTCAAGCTAGGACTGATGGTTTGGTTACCACTGCAAGTATTGTAGTTATCTAGTAAACTTGTTAGCGTCTAAAGTAAATGTTCAATTATAGCCATGGTATAAAAAGGATAATCAACTCGGGGCTCTTTCTCTGGAATATAATGCAACTCCGTGGAAGGTCAGAACACCTTTCAAGTAGCTTGTTATTGTCCATAGAACAACCCCACGTTGATTATCCCTTAACATTGTGAATACTTGTAAAACACTTATAATTCTATAAATGTTGTATTTATTGTTCTAAAAGTTTGTTCCTTGTCCTTGAGTGTCAATTATTGCATCTCCCCATGTTATATTTATTGAAATGTATTTATTTAGTTCTCAATTTGAAAGAACAGTTCATAAACCATTTGTCAATTTGTCAGTAAATTACACAATAACTAATCTTCCAATATAATTGAACAGTACCAGTGATAGACAGCGGACCAATCAAACTCTGTGTTAGTAGTTGCGTGAACATTGGAACGTTAAAGACAGCTCAAGTGATCTCCTGGGCTACGCATGTTGACTAGCACTGCTGCCTGGTGTAGTCATCAACAGTGAGTTAGCTAGACAATACAGCTCCCTCACACTGGAGTCCAACTTCGGCTTGGATGTCTTTTTCACTTCTGAAATGGTAAGAAACATTCATATTACTACCCCGCCCCACACTACATGTTACACTACTGTAGAATAATAGTGAAGACATCAAAACGCTAAAATAACATATGGAACAAATCTAAATATGTTTTAGATTCTTTAAAGCAGCCACCCGTAGCCTTCATGACAGCTTTGCACACTCTTGGCATTCTCTCAACCAACTTCAACTGGAATGCTTTTCCAAAAGTCTTAAGAGTTCCCACATATGCTGAGCACTTGTTGGCAGCTTTTCCTTCACTCTGCGGTCCAACTCATCCCAAACCATCTCAATTGGGTTGAGGTCGGGTGATTGTGAAGGCCAGGTCATCTGATGCAGCACTCCATCGCTCTCCTTCTTGGTCAAATAGCCCTTACACAGCCTGGAGTTGTCTTGGGTCATTGTCCTGTTGAAAAACAAATGATAGTCCCACTCAGCGCAAACCAGATTGGATGGCGTATCAATGCAGAATGCTGTGGTAGCCATGCTGGTTAATTCTGCCTTGAATTCTAAATAAATCACCAACAGTGTCACCAGCAAAGCACCCCCACACCTCCTCATCCATGCTTCACGGTGGGAACCACCTATGCCGAGATCATCCGTTCACCTACTCCTCGTCTCACAAAGACACGGCAGTTGGAACCAAACTTTTAAAATTTGGACTCAAAAGACCAAAGGACAGATTTCCACCGGTCGAATGTCCATTGCTCATGGTTCTTGGCCGAAGCAAGTCTCTTCTTCAGATTGGTGTCCTTTAGTAGTGGCTTCTTTGCAGGAATTCGACCATGAAAGAATGATTCACGCAGTCTCCTCTGAAAAGTTGATGTTGAGATGTGTCTGTTAATTGAACTATGTGAAGCATTTATTTGGGCTGCAATCTGAGGTGCAGTTAACTGGAAGGAACTTATCCTCTGCAGCAGAGGTAACTCTGGGTCTTCCTTTCCTGTGGCGGTCCTCTGAGCCAGTTTCATTATAGTTTTTGCGATTGCACTTCAAGAAATGTTCAAAGTTCTTGACATTTTCAGCATTGACTGACCATGTCTTAAAGTAATGATGGAACTGTTGTTTCTCTCTGCTTATTTTAGCAGTTCTTGCCATAATATGGATTCAGTCTTTTACCAAATAGGGCTATATTCTGTATACCATCCTTACCTTGTCACAACACAGCTGATTGGCTCATATGCATTGAGGAAAGAAATTTCACAAATTAACTTTGAACAATGCACAACGGTTAATTGAAATGCATTCCAGGTGACTACCTCATTATGCTGGTGGAGAGAATGCCAAGAGTGTACAAAGCTGTCATCAAGGCAAAGGGTGGCTACCTTGAAGAATCTCAAATATATTTGTATTTGTTTAATGCTTTTTTGGTTACTACATGATTCCATATGTTTAATTTCATAGTTTTGATGTCCAATATTATTCTACAATATAGAAATGAGTAAAATAAAGAACCACCCTGGAATGAGTAGGTACATCCAAACTTTTGACTGGTACTAAATCTTGAAATATATAACATTCCACCATGGGCTCCATGGCATTAGAAGTAGCCCAAAAACCCACAACCAATACATTTTCACCTGCAACATTGTTTAAGCAGCCCAAATATTCTGGAAAACAGGACGCTGGCACAAAAGTCTCCATCACACACTGACACTAGGAACACTAGGAAGACTGCGCATGCATTACTTGTACTGTAACCACTGCTGGTATGGGAAAAAAAATGTTTGATAAATTGTGTGCGATTATTCAGTGATGTAAATAAGATGACATAGCTCACAAACCCATCCATTCCAAGGTTTTCTAAATGCCCGAATCAGAACCTTTAATTGTGATCTTGAAATTGTTACTCTTCTTCGCTTTGGAAAATAAGATGACCATGAACATGTTGAATTAATACAGATTGGTGCCCTATAACTGTAACAGATGTTTTATTTAACATGTTTTATTTACATTACATTAAACACAGACCTAACATAGTGGCCAGTAGGAAGTGCCTGAAAGTGTTTAATGGACACATTCGCACACCAGAAGTGCCGTCTTAAGATATATTTAATAAATTAAAACAAAGTACAAAAAAGAAATAATGTACATTTGATCCCCCCCTTCCCTCACCCACTCCTCCTCTCCTCTCTCAGTGACAAACATGTACCCTTAGGCGCTGGATGAAGTCAACACTAGACACTGATCTAAAGTCAGTCTTGCATCTTCAGTCAGTAATGGTTAAGAGGATCCACGATCTGTGTCTAAGGCCAACTTCTATCCAGAGAATTTTCTCACAGTGTCACACTCACAGTATTTCACAATCACCCACCCCTTTACCACAAAAACACACACATGCTACATGTCTGCAGGCACCTAGAGTGACAGAAAGAGGGAATGGACCCAGCTGATGAGGAACCAGGAAATAAGGAACCAGGAAATAAACAAGGGAGCCGGCTGCACCAATCGTTTCATCCGTCTTAAATGGTACCCTATTCTGATCTCCATCTATTCTCAAAGTAGTGCACGTTGGTTTCATTTCAGACACAGTCTCAATTCCATTCACTGAGAGGAGTTCCATTTCATCTGGCGCCCAGTGCAAATATACTTCCTGAATAATCTTTCTGACATCAGTGACTACCCCCCCCTCCCTCTGGTTTCAGTCTAGGCAGGCAACCGGTTGGTTGATAAGACACTGGTTGACAGGCACCGGTTAAGAGCAGTATGGTGTGCAGTTTGTTCTACTGGTTTATAGATCATATGGATGCGTTCATCTAGTCGTTGGTTAGGACTGGTCAGTCAATCCAGGCCATGTGGAGGTTAGTGGACTGTTGTATTATTTTGGTCTGTGTGGCAAGCGGAGAACATTGAAGTAGAGTACTCGGGACATGTGCTGTATGTATGGGAGGACTGAAAATGTCAAATGGGAGGGTGGGGTCTGTTTCTAAAGGGGGCGGGGCCATGGGGGGGGGGGGGGGGGGGGGGGTTGGTATGTGAAAGTGATGAAGGTCCCATATAAGTGCACTCAATAAGTGGGGAGGCAGACATCTGCACACCTGCGCAAAAACATGCGCCCATACACACACGCACGGAAATGTCCAGTAATATGACTGTTAATACGCACAACATGATTAATAGAGTTGCACGATTACAGTGACTGTAGTCCACAGCTAGGACAACATACCCCTCTCCTACACACCCCCATCGATCCCCTCCCAACATTCATCATCTCTCCTACCTCTGTATCACTCTCTCCTGAACTAAATACATTCTAGATTCATGAGGAAACTACAGTTTTGTGACCGTGTGTGAGTGACTGTGTGTGTGTGTGTTTGTGTGTGTGTGTGTGTGTGTGACTGTGTGTATGGCAAGTGCAGGAGAGCAGAGTCTATAATCTTCTACTTAGTTCAATCTTGGTTCAATCTTCAATCAATCCCCTCATAATTTCCCCATCAAGGCAACTATCAAATACACAAAATAAAAGACTAGTTCACATGACGTTCCACAATAATTTTGGCAAACGTAAGAGCATGGGGGTGCGCGAGTCAGTGTTGTACGATATACATTATGCTGAAAATATGTGTCTATCCACAGAATGCTGTCCTGTCATTGGTCCCTCTCTCTTCCTGTTTAGCAGCAGCAGGACTGGCTGTGTTTCGTTACATTAGGTATTTATATGTGTGTGTGTGTTTATATATATATATATATATATATAATGTTTAGATATATATTTATTTTGGTTCTCTTTCCAAAGATACAAAGGACAACTAGCTAGCTACGTACGGTAGGTACAGTACCACTATCGTCTCAGATGCTAAACAACCAGGAAACAGCAGAGAAACAGCCTTGGAGCCATGGAAGATCGTAACCAAAAGTCAAAGCGAGACAAACAGAGGGCATGCTTGTAATTGAAGTCACAGAAATGGGGGGGGGTTTGAGCAACCTTCCTCAGACCGCTGTGTGGTGTGACATAGCTCCATCATTGGCAGACCTTTATGGGGATCTGTTTTCTGTTCTAGGGGGAGGGTCTTGTTTCTATCGTCCAATGGAAACTCCAGTTTTGAGGGGTTTATGGGTACTGTAGTAATGTGGCGTCCTGCCTGGGGGTCATGGCAAGGTCAGGGGTCAGAGGCAGTATTCAGCAGCATACTCGGTCCCGTGAAGACCTCTGCAGACTAGTGTAAACTCCTTCACTATGTCCTTCATCCTCCGCTTAGTCACTCGCTCTCTAGAGTAGGAAGAAAAGGGAGGAGAGAGAAAGGGAGGAGGGAGCGAGAAAGAGTCAGACAAAGACAGAAAACCAATGTGTGTGTGCATGTCGTGTCTATACGTGCGTGTAGTACCTGAGTATCTGTTGGGTGAAGGTGTCTTTCTGTTCTGTGGTGACCCTAGTAGAGGGGAAGCCTTGTGCCTGCAGCGCCTCTTTCAGCCACACGGTGAGCAAAGGGAAACAGTGCTTATTGAGATTGAACAGCACCTCAGCAAACTGTTCCATCAGACTACGAGATGAACCTCCACCGATTGCCTGGGGGGGCGAGAGAGAGCGAGAGAGCGAGAAAGAGCAAGGGGGCAAAGACCAGTCAGTAAGGTGATATGTTTCAGTATACAGTAGGACAGGTAAAACACATTAGCGAGGATGTGAGTATGTAGGTTTACCTCTAGTACGGCCTGCAGCAGTAGTTTTCCGTTCTCCTGCACCACTCTGGCCACTGGGGGCACATCTGAGCAGCGGGGCAACAACTCCGTCTATGGCACACACAGGGACTATCAGAACAAACCACAACACTAATATCACATCTCAACAAGATTCACCTCTTCTACCCTAAAATGTGTGTGCGTGTACTAAGGATGTGACGTTTAAACGATCATTTTTTACGTTTTATAAATCATAGTGCAGTTATCACAAAACTACCATTAACAGGTCCCGGTCATTATCATCATCATAAAGGCAAAAATAAAAATTAAACAAATACCTAACGCAACAATGCTGTAAGTAGGAGATATACCGAACAAAAATATAAAAACAACATGTAAAATGTTGGTCCAATGTTTCATGAGCTGAAATAAAAGATTGCAGAAATATTCCGTACGCACAAAAAGCTTATTTCTCCTGTGTTGGGGACAATAAAAGGCCACTCTAAAATGTGCGGCTTCGTCCCACAATGCAATGCCACAGATGTCTCAAGATGAGGGAGCATGCAATTGGCTTGCTGACTGCAGGAATGTCCATTTGGCAGTACGTCCAATCGGCCTCACAAACACAGACCAAGTGAAACCAGGCTAGCACCCCAACATCAGGCTTCTTCACTTGCAGGATCATCTGAGACCAGCCACCTGGACAGCTGATGAAACTGAAGAGTATTTCTGTCGGTAATAAAGCCCTTTTCTGGGGAAGAACTCATTCTGATTGGCTGGCCCTGGCTCCCCCAAGGCTGCACCTTTGCCCAGTCATGTAAAATCCATAGATTAGGGCCTAATGAATTCATTTCAATTGACTTATATGAACTGTAATGCAGTAGAATTGTTGAAATTGTTGCGTTTATATTTTTGTTTCATATATTTGCCACGGATATAAAGCGCGCCACACGCCAACGTTGTTAACAGTTAGAAAAATGGCGTAAACAGCAAAGTCCTGTATGGCAATACTTCGAGAAGTTAAATGAGGAGATAATGAAATACAAACTTTGCGAGGTGGAATTGAGCTACAGCGGCAGTACAGGTGTAATTCTGAAAGGAGGCACCGTGAGAACCAACCCATCGCTGGGCAGCGGTGCGATAAGGGACGGAGTGAGAAAATCACAGAGCTGATTATAGAAATCATTACAGTTGATATGCAGCCATTGTCAATTGGCTTATCTAGAACCAGACAACGAGATGCCATGTGAAAAAAACCTGACGGCCCTGATGGACGTATATGAACAAGCCGTCTTAAATCACTGCGATGAGCTTTCACATTGATGAAGTACGCACTGACAACTAAGGACATGGAGAGGCACACAACAGAGAACCTAAAATGGCATTAATACCATCCTTGCTGCGTGAGTGGGGGACAGCAGTAAGGTGAGCGCCGTCTGCTGGGTTTCCACTAGTTACCACAGCCACAAAGTCAAAATGGGATATATTGTAGAAATGTATGAAAACAAAAATTATCTTTTGGTCTTGATTTAAGGTTAGCAGTGTGGTTAGGGTTTAGGTTGGGTTTAAAAATCACATTTTAAGAAGATAAATTGTAGAAATAGGCAGGCTTTATGACTTTGTGGCTGTGGTAACTAGTGACGACAGGTAGGTTGGTAGCCAGGTTTCTCGTAGATTGAACTGCAATGCCCCCCTAGCGGTCAAACGCAGTACCATATCAGGATTCTAATTTCAGGTCATTTTATGAAAAAATAAATATATATTTAAACGCTAAAGAAAATAGCATTTTAAACGTTAAGAATATTTGTACATTTTTCACATCCCTAGTGTGTACACTCACAAAAAACAAGCAGGTAGACTTGACTGTTGGAGCCTCAGGGAATTTCAGTGACAATAGTCCTACAGAGGGGAGAGAGAGGGGAGGGTATTAGAAACATCCAAATACACATTTCTATTTCAACACTAACACTTTTGCTCTTCAGATGTTTCCAGCACAATCTCTGTGGATCTCAGAGGCACGACAATTGACAAAGTGTGTGTGTGTGTGTGTGTGCGTGTGTTAAGAGAAACGCGGCAACACATACAATGAGCAGTGTGTGTGTGCGGGAGCAAAGCAACACACACTTACCACAATGGAACATAGCTTTCACGTCAAGACTCTCAGACAAGAAGAGATCTGGCTTCCGTTTGAGGGCCTACAGTAGGAGGCAGACAGAGGCATGACACAGGGCAGGAGTCTATTCCCCTACTCCAGGGGTACACCCCAACTACTACCTCCCACCCCGGAAAATACTTGAACCCCCCACTCTCCTAGCCTCGTAGACAGAACTGTGTCTGCATTAGAAAACTCCTTTGTCATTGTCATGTCCAAAATTCTGGGACATAGATATGACAACAAAAGCCAAATACTGATTGTCCCCCTTCTCCCTGAAGTGCGATCTCGTTCACTCCCCTTTGGGGATTTAACAGTATTGGATTGGTATAGAAAGTGTTTCTTACACCAATCCCAATGCTTTTAAATTCTTGAGAAGGAGTGAATGAGAACTGGGCTAAAGGAGTCATCTCAAGCAGATAAACAGTGGAGGCTACCAGGCTAGACTAACTGACTCCCTCTCTCTATGATAAACTATCACTCATACAGTACACAACTTTGCTCCAATGAAAACTCAGCAAGCAAACTAGAGGAAATCAAACAGAAATGATTTAAAACTTAAGTCAAACTAAAGGCAATGATGGTTCTGTAGCTGCTGTTTGTATCAATTTCATTCTGATACACCATTTTTTCTCCCTTTTTTGGCCTGGTTGGATTGAATATGCAACATAAGTAAGGTACATGAACGGATAAATACAACTGATACTGTAATGAACTCATTCAGGATGGAGGAAAAGTGAGGGAGCGAGGGAAGAGGAGAGGAGAGATGGAGATCAGCTCTATCCAAAGATAGAAATTAAAGGAAGAATGTAGAAGGAAGACAAAACCAAACAAAAAACAGAGGGCACCCAATTCGCCTGGATTGATTAATTAATGGAATATTAATTAATTGTGGCTTTGATTGGCTATGAGTTGGAATGACATCAGAAAAGGGGCGTGGCTAGGGGATTCTAACCATTGAGGTCACAGGGAACTACATCCCAGGGTCATGTTCAGAAGACAACCGAACATGAACATGTTTATTATTGGACACATTCTGGTAGTCCCTCCTCATTACAAAGCATTTTGTCATGTTTTGTGCCTACTGGACAAGACCTTGGTGAACGCTGACCCTTACTCCCTCATCAGAATGGTTAGAGCCCTGAGTATTGAAGGAGACAGAGTCCATCCTTCAATACCACCACCTACTGTCTATTCTCTGCCATGCCATTATGATGGGTCGCCCTCAGACCCTTTAACAAAGAACAAAGAGAAAGAGAGAGCTTGAGAGAGTGTGTGTGAGCGAGAAAGAGAGAGAACGAGAGAGAAACCCAAAGTGAATGAAATAAGAAACCAAAAACACACCTGAGCTTGGAGTTGCATAAATGAATCAACAATATCAGGATGATCCCTGGGTCCTAAAATATAATAAAGATGAAACTTAACAAATCATAAAGAATAAAGAGAATAATAATATACAAACAGCAACTCAACCGATTCAACAGTCATGTGGAAAGAAAAGAGAACAGAAAAGATCTCATTGAAATAATTGTCACACGTGAGTAAAGAACAAACAAAGGGGGAGCGAGAGGGAGGAGGGGCATGTGAAGCTTTGGAAGAGTCTTGGGAAAAACAGTGAGCGGTTGAACGAACAGAAAACAGGCAGAGAAAGAGGAGACATGGGTCCCATTTGGAGATAAAAAACGAAAGAATAACGAGAGAAAAATAAACCTAAAAATAACAAAAACGTGGTTTTGGAGTGGGGAACCCAGGAGGCAACTGTTACTGTAATGCTTCAGAGAAAAGGGGCGTGAAGTCCCAAATCAATCCCTCGCCCCTTGGACTAGCCACCCAAAGCCCTAGGCATCTCCTAGACCCTAGGGGCTTGCTAATAGCTCCACCGTGTAATACGATAGGCAAGGTAATTTTTTTCTGTGTGGCTTACAACCACCTAGGGGATAGTACCACTGACCATTAACCACCCCCCAAAAAGATGAACACTTACGAGGCAACCCTTCCCTGTTCCTAGACTTCAAACAAAACCCCATCCCTCAACTCCCCATACACACCCGCACCTTACAGGCTTATTCAGTGGGGCGCAACCCAGATAGAAATGCAACAAATAGAGCCCACACAATTCCCCGTTCTGTAAAAGACTCTTCTACACAATACATTTCTACATGAACGTTGTTCTGCAACCACATTCTCTTGTGTTTTGTAACATTGCACCATATTGTATAAGATACTGGCCACAGAGCAACATTGAAGGACACCTGCTCAGAAAGAAAGTAACACAAAAAAAAAGGAGAGGCAGCCATTATCAATCAAACACAGACAAAGCAGAAGAAGAGGGAGAAGGGTATGAGAGGAGAACTGAAAGGGGAGAAGAGAGGCAGACAGTATTCAGGTAAGACCCACTGGATATTATCAGCTTCAAAAACAAAACGTTCTTGTGTAATTCTTCATAACAGCACAGGAGGACGGAGGATGCATTTCAATAGTCTAACGTGGCTTCCTCTCCTTATCTCCTCCCCTTCATCCGCCCTCATATAAAAACACAGGGCAGGTGAAATATGAGAAGACAAGGACTTTAGACTATTGAGATTGCAGCCATCCTGGTTTCCCCTTGTGTTATGCAGGTATTAGTTGACACACACAAAAAGCATTTCTCATGGAAGCCATGTTCATTCTCCATGTTCCTCGTTTTCCTGTGAAAGCAGGAGTGTGTGCAGGTTTGTCTGTCAATCAAAATCACCCAAAACAAAAACAGGCAGAGATTACCCCCCCTCCCCCTCCCCTGCAGGACCCCCTACCTTGCTGGAAGATGGAGAGTGTTACTGAGGTGACCAGCTCAAATAGAGCCTTGATGGGAGGGAAGTGGTCCGTCTCTCTGGCAAATATATGGACCATCTGTCAAACACAACCACAGACGGTTTCACATCGGTGCGCCTCTGAATGTATGCATGTGAGTGTGTATGGTGTATGCAAGTGTTCTCAAGAGTGTGTGTGTGTGTGTGTACCTGTCGTGTGAGGTCCAGTGCTGAGGCCTGTGGTATGGTACTGTACATCTGTCCTAGCATCTCACTGAGCTGAGACACCATGGGGGCAAAGTCATGGAGGAGAGTCTTCACTGACTTCTCAAAGATAGCACACACGGCCTGGGAGGACGGCGGGAGAGAGATGGGAGGGCAGGGAGCAGGGAGTGAAATGAGAGTAATTTCAGCTGGTTCAGGCTAGATTCTTTTAATGTTTCACGAACGTGCAGATCATTTATTGAAACTGTTGAGTCAACGCATCACTTTTTTTGTTGTGTGTGTGTGTTCATGTCTCACCTCCACCACCTGAGAGTCGTTGAGCCACTTGCTGAGGACCGTCTGAATGAGAGCAAAGACCTGCTGTAGGACCACCACCACCTAGAACACACAGGTTAGTTTGACAACACTAGCTAAATGAGGAACAAATTATGAAAACTGGATGAACGTTCCCGTTAAAAGAGGTTGCGTCTGGCTGAGTTCTGATGATGATAATAATGATGATGAAGATGAAGGTGCATCTCACCGGGTTAGGCCCTGGTGGGGGTGGGGCAGTTTTGACAGGGGGAGCAGTGCTCTCTCCTGATTCGTCCTCCTGTTTGCTAATGTCCAGCGTAGTGAAGAGATTGGACAGCAGACCTAGAATGTGGATTATCGCTAGTTTATTGGACGGGTTGGGCTGGAGAGGGAAAGAGGGACCGAGAGTGTAAGTCAATAGCTTTACGAAGAAAGGCTGAAACAAGAGTTGCCATTACTCATTTTCTATCTGTTGGTTTTTGTGAACGAGTTAACGAGTGAAGCAAAAAGACAGTGAAAGACAATGAAGGGAGGGATGGAGTGAAAAGGACAGAAGAAGGGAAAGAGGGATCAGTGAAAGACAGGAGTTTGGGTGCGTCAGTCAGTTGATGGCTTCATTTTTCTGCAGATTTCACACACACTCTCTCTCTCTCTCTAGGGTGACAACACTAATTAAAGCTTCATTAGCAACCATTTAATCACCGCTCTGTATCCATGACAACGGAGCTGTGGAGTACAACGGAGGAGTCATGTGGCTGGGCTGACGACCCTTCTCTTAACGAGCAACGGGTCATGTTGCAACTGAACACACGCTCATTTGAGATGGGTATGTTCAACTTGGATTTATGCCTTAATCATTCAGAGACATCAATGGGTGAACATTTTAGTGAAGAGCACAGTATTTAAGTCAGAATACCACCCTAAATGCATAAAAACAGACATTGCTTGTAGCTAATTACATAGTGGAGGTGCAGTTTCATCTCTTGCCTTAGGGTGCCAGTGTTTGTTAGGCTGCACAGACAACCCGATTCCATAGTCTGATGTTATGGCTGATGTTATACATCAGACAGAGCGTGCGAGACGTAGAGAGAAGGAGAAAGTGAGCACAAGAGAGAAAGAGAGATGAAACTCTTCATTTGAACTGACATCTGTTCACCCAGACACTCAGGTCTCTGCTGACTCCAGAACAGTAGATCAGGGGAGAAAGACTAATTCAACACTGATAATGTCACATCCCTATTTGTAGTTAATGTCAGCTTCTTTTTTTTTTAGAAAATGTCAAATCCTTATTTTTAGCTCCGATAAAGCTTGGATTCATTAGACCTGACATTTAATAAAGAACGTGGTGTGTGTGTGTTATAGCCCTGTGATTCAGTAACCAATGGTGTAGTGATGAAGCCAATCTGGTCCCACAGAGAAATGTTCAACTGCAGTGGAGTCACACAGATACAACGCCTGTTCATATGGACACAGTCCAACAGTGAGAGGGGGAAGAAACAAAAGAAAGAAAGAAGAGTGTGTGTGTCTGTGCGCGCAAGCGTGTGTGTTAGTGTGTGGCGCATCCATGCAGACACACAGTCTGTTCATATGGCCGCAGTCCAACAGAGGAAAATATGTCACTGTAATAACACTGTTACCACAGTGTGTGTGTGTGTGTACCGTCTCATCAGCTAGTTTCTCAAGTTGTTGGATGTAGGGAGTGATGAGAGAGTGCAGGTTCCTCAGTATCTCCTCCACATGCAGAGCAGACAGCAGGAAGCCCAAGGCCTGCATCAGCCACATACACTGACTGGTCTGGAGAGAGAGAGAGGAAGGGAAGAGGAGGGAGGGGAGCAGGAAGAGAGAGCGAGGGGATCAGGAAGAAGAGCGAGAGGAAGAGGAGAGAACATTGTTACACATTTCCAGGACTTTTGAAAGGTTGACTCCTTGTGCTGACAAGCATTCCGCTACACTCGCAATAACATCTGCTAACCATGTGTACGTGACCAATAAAATGTGATTTGATAAGTGGTCTTTTGCTAGCTACCATCCAGTCTTTTTTAAAAATGTTATTATTATAATATTTTTTTTAATCCCCAATTTCGTGGTATCCAATTGTTGTAGTAGCTACTATCTTGTCTCATCGCTACAACTCCCGTACGGGCTCGGGAGAGACGAAGGTTGAAAGTCATGCGTCCTCCGATACACAACCCAACCAGCCGCACTGCTTCTTAACACAGCGCGCATCCAACCCGGAAGCCAGCCGCACCAATGTGTCGGAGGAAACACCGTGCACCTGGCAACCTTGGTTAGCGTGCACTGCGCCCGGCCCGCCACAGGAGTCGCTGGTGCGCGATGAGACATCCCTACCAACCAAGCCCTCCCTAACCCGGACGACGCTAGGCCAATTGTGCGTCGCCCCACGGACCTCCCGGTCGCGGCCGGTTACGACAGAGCCTGGGCGTAAACCCAGGGACTCTGATGGCACAGCTGGCGCTGCAGTACAGCGCCCTTAACCACTGCGCCACCCGGGAGGCCTTTCATCCAGTCTTGTCACCAGCTCTTACCTTGCTTTCGTGACTGAATGGACTGACTGATTCTATGGTCTGATGTACTCCCTGTGGTTCATTTGAATGTATTGAATATGCTCATTGTTGCATGTACCAAATGCACAGGCAACAAAGTTTTTGGAAGTTTGACTCTGTCTCTGAATTTCACTATAAATTATTCTCCAGGATGTTGTAAACAGTAGAGTGGGTCCAGTGAGTCGGGACATTGGGGTTATGGCTTGCATCATCTCCAGACAGGACTGGGACTGACCTTGTGAATCTGTTTGCTCAGCACCTCCTGTGAAGAGAGAGGATAGCAGAAGCAGAAGAATAAAATATACATGTAATAATTTTATTCAGAAAACACTAATTTAGACATAAAACATATATGGTACGTACACGTGATACAGCCACTATATTGGAGGCATAGGGTGGCAGGTCGTATTTGCACTCTCGGCAGATCTTCTTGAGTGTGGAGACTGAGGAGATGGAGAGGTCTGGGTTCCCCAAGGCCTGGAGTACCAGAGGTAAAACACTACTCAACATCACCGGGTGGTCCGCCAACCACTCTGCTAGAGCTCCTACAGGGAGGAGGGAGAAGAAGAACACAGTGGATGAAAAGACTGAACACTTTATGCTACAGGAGACAAAGGAGACGGGTGCTTTTCCTGTTCCCTTGTCCAATTAGTTTCTCTTCTTTTCCAGCTTATTATTTCCCTGGATGAACAACGCACGACAAAATGACAGGTATCACTGTATTAATACTAGAATTCGACCGATTATGATTTTTCAAAGCCGATACCGATTATTGGAGGACCAAAAAAGCCGATACCGATTAATTGGCCGATTTAATTTAATTTAATTTTTTTAAGTATTTGTAATAATGACAATTACAACAATTACTGAATGAATACTTATTTTAACTTAATATAATACATCAATAAAATCAATTTAGCCTCAAGTAGATAATGAAACATGTTCAATTTGGTTAAAATAATGCAAAAACAAAGTGTTGGAGAAGAACGTAAAAGTGCAATATGTGCCATGTAAGAAAGCTAACGTTTCAGTTCCTTGCTCAGAACATGAGAACATATGAAAGCTGGTGATTCCTTTTAAACATGAGTCCTCAATATTCCCAGGTAAGAAGTTTTAGGTGGTAGTTATTATAGGACTATTTCCCTCTATACCATTTGTATTTCATCCCTCTCCTCGCTCCTCCCTGGGCTCGAACCAGCAACACAACGACAACAGCCACCACATCGAAGCAGCGTTACCCATGCAGAGCAAGGGAAACAACCACCCCAAGGCTCAGAGCGAGTGAAGTTTGAAACGCTATTAGCGCACTAACTAGCCAGCCATTTCACTTCGGTCACACCAACCTCATCTCGGGAGTTGATAGGTTTGAAGTCATAAATAGCGCAATGCTTGACGCACAACGAAGAGCTGCTGGCAAAACGCACGAAAGTGCTGTTTGAATGAATGTTTACGTGCCTGCTTCTGCCTACCACCACTCATTCAGATCCTTAGATACTTGTATTCTCAGTCGGATTATATGCAACACAGGACACGCTAGATAATATCTAGTAATATCGTCAACCATGTGTAGTTAACTAGGTGATTATGATTGTTTTTTATAAGATAAGTTTAATGCTAGCTAGCAACTTACCTTGGCTTACTGCATTTGCGTAACTGGTGGAGTGCAACGAGAGAGAGGCAGGTCGTTATTGCATTGGACTAGTTAACTGTAAGGTTGCAAGATTGGATCCCCGAGCTGACAAGGTGAAAATCTGTCTTTCTGCCCCTGAATGAGGCAGTTAACCCACCGTTCCTAGGCCGTCATTGAAAATAAGAATGTGTTCTTAACTGAATTGCCTAGTTAAATAAAGATTAAATAAAGGTGTAAATAAATATATATATATATATATATATATATATATATATATATATATATATATATATATATATATATTATCATTATTTTTTAAATGTATTTTTAAAAATCGGCAAATCGTGCAAAAATACAGATTTTTATGAAGTTATGAAAACTTGAAATCGGCCCTAATTAATCAGCCATTCCGATTAATCGGTCGACCTCTAATTAATACCTATCGTGAACACGTATGAGCGTATCAGTACCTACCGATAGTGAACATGACGGTGTCGGCCAATTGGACGTTGTTGATGTTGATTCTGAGGAGGAGTCCGATCAGGCCTGGGATGACATCAGAGTAGTTGACATCTATCGTCTCCGCTATAGACTGGAACCCATACAGCAATGCTTCTGTATGCTGGAGGAGACAATTAAAGGCTTCAGACAGTGTATTCAGTGTGTGTGTGTGTGTGTGTGTGTGTTGAATGTATGTGTACCGTACCTGCCATGACGAGGCTTGTTCTGTGTTGGTCAATATTCGTCCTAGTTTCTCATACAGGTTACTGAGAAGCTCAGCTCCTAGCATCTCATACACATACATCAGAGTGTCTGAGATATCCACCCTGGAACACACAAATGTGTTAAGTCTTGGAATACAGGAGGGGGGGGGGGGGGGGGGGGGGAGTGGTGTGTCACAAGGTTCAGTTTTTGTGTTTACACCAGTGAAATAGAAGGCGCCATTTAACTGTGCAGGGACTAACAGCAGGGCATCACTTTATAATGTGCTGTTAGTAATGTGCTTCTGAGCATCTGATGACTCAAACATTATCATCCAAAATGTGTGCCCTCTCAGCTGCCACTTCACTTACAGGCTGTTACAACCACAAACACACCCAGCAATAGACCTGTCGGCATACTGCGTTTCACTCGCTCACCCACACAATCCCAACTACACTCTTGTACCTGTAAATCCTGAACTGCTCCTTCTCATCTGAGGACCATGATGCGTACTCCTGGTCAGATGGGAACTGGGCTTTATGCAGCAGAACATCCACCAGCTGGAAATACACGGGTCTATAAACCTGCAGATACACCGCCTGTCTCTCACAGTCAAACGACATGATGTCATCCTGGAGAGAGAGCGAGAGTGTGTACTGTTAAGTGCTGTTATTATGAACAGGGTAGTTGGGTTTAGGGTGTAACGTTAAGTGTCCTGGGTTACAGTGTTAGGGTGTAGAGTGCATACCTGTAGTGTGTACCAGAAGGTGAGTGTGAGGGAGCTGGTCGTCTCGTTGACTGGATAGTGTCCTGGTATCCCAGTGCAGAACATAATCATGTTGACCAATGCGAGAAAGCCCTGCCAATGCTCTACCTGCTCCAGCAGAGCCCTGGGGGGGTTGAGATCAAGAGATGGAAAAGGAGAGAAAAGAAAAGGGAGAGAGTAAGTGAAAGGGACACAGAGCCGGGAAAACTAGGTCAGTGCGCAGGAAGAGTGAGGTGAGGTGGGACAGGCAGGGCTTTTTCTCTAGATAGAGTGTGACAGTTGAAAGGTTCAGACTGGAGCCATTGACATACACAGGGAGACACGACGCCTCCGGAGACAGAAACACACAATAACAAACAGCTGGTTTGCCAGGATGGGCCTGAGCTTGAAACTGAACACGTCATCTGATCTGATTATTTGTTGATTGGTTGTGTGAATGAACCCAGCAGCATCAATATCGTCACCAAGCTTTGAGAGGCGGGGAAGTGAAAGGATTGATTGATTGATGTGGGGACAGCGCACGCACCTGGAGTGGTTTTCGCCCAGCGCGACAGCGATGCGACAGATTCCGTGTGACGTCTCCATGTCTCCGTTCTGGACGGCCTCTCTTAGTTGTTCCTGCAGGGACAAGACCTGTGGCACCAGCTTCAGTAGCGTGTTCACATATCTACACACACAGACAGGGAGACATAAAGAGATGGGTTAGTTCACATACCAGGGGAAAAGTCTCTACTCAAACCTCCATGCGCGCACACACAGAAAACTTTCACTTTTTACCAGCTTCATCGCTCAGTTTCTTTGTTTCATTTCTCCAGTTCTCTTGAAGGCTGAAATTACCCTGGTCTGTTCTTCCTGCCGTCTCAGTCCTTTCTAATAAATCTATTGGCTTTTTCTCCGGAAGCACCAATACATCTCTCGTTTAGACACACAGACCCATTTAATATCGCCCCACATCTATCCGTCTGTCTGCATTATGCATGTTCACACATGCTGTGGGTCTATCACTCTCTCTCCACCTCCATCTCTCTGAGGTATTTCAGGGTCGTTCATTGGGAAACTGGAACAGTAATGTCCATAAAATAATGTTTTTATTTTACCCTCTAAGAGGGAAATAGAGATTGGCTGGAGGTCGGACACAACGTGAACAGAATACAGAAGCAACACTCCCACGCATGTACACACACCCCTGTCCTCCTGTTCTGCTATTCTGATTAAGCTCAAACTGCCATTCTGTCATCTTACCCTACAATTGACACTGTGTATGATGCAGGTGTGTGTGTGTGTGTGTTCCCAGATCCGGACAACCTTCCAGTATCATTGGTTCTGACTTCTGAATATTTACAGTGCCTTCATAAAGTATTCACACCACTTGACTTTTTCCACAGATTTTGGTGTCACTGATCTACACACAATACCCCGTAATGTCAAAGTGGAATTTTGTTGGTAAAACATTTAAATGTATTAAACATTAAAAGCTGAAAAGTCTGGAGTCAATGAGGACTCAACCGTTTTGTTACGCAAAGCCTAAATAAGTTCAGGAGTAAAAATGTGCATAGTAAGTTGCATGGACTCATTCATTGTTCAATAATTGTGGTTAACATGATTTTCGAATAACTACCCAATCTCTGTACCCCCACACATACAATTATCTGTATGGTCCCTCAGTCAGGGAGTAAATTTCAAGCACAGATCTAACCACAAAGACCAGAGAGGTTTTTCAAAGCCTCGCAAAGAAGGGCACCGATTGGTAGATGAGTAAAAAATCAAAAGAGAGAGAGTGAACATCCCTTTGAGCATAGTGAAGTTATTCATTACACTTTGGATGGTGTATCAATACACCCAGTCACTACAAAGATACAGGCGTCCTTCCTAACTCAGTTGCTGGAGACGAACGAACCTGCTCAGGGATTTCACCTTGTCATGAAACCAAAATTATAAAAACAATACCAGGCCAAGTATCATGATACCGAGTAGTATCGAGATACCACAGTGGGGGGAAAAAAAAATCAATGGCCTAGCATCCTGTTC
This sequence comes from Oncorhynchus mykiss, assembly GCF_013265735.2. Lineage (NCBI taxonomy): Eukaryota > Metazoa > Chordata > Actinopteri > Salmoniformes > Salmonidae > Oncorhynchus > Oncorhynchus mykiss. Next base: position 25,445,051 of record NC_050570.1, read on the forward strand.
GCCCCGTTCCCCGGACGCTTGTTCACAGTTTCTGAAAACCTGTCATTGAAATTCATACTTCTACTCAATAAAACACATTGAATTTACCTTCACACTGTTCAGTGTTTGATAGAATACTGCACAGAACGGATGATTAGCCCGTATTTGCAAAGGCCTACCTGTTATTTTGACTGGAGGAATGGGAGGAAGTAATACACATCAGAGGAGGCTGCTGAAGGGAGGATGGCTCCTAATAATGGCTGGAACGAAGCAAATGGAATGGCATCAAACACATGTATGATACCAAGTGTATGATACCATTCCAATCTTCTGCTCCAGCCATTACCATGTGACTGTCCTCCCCAAATAGGGTGGCACCAACCTCATGTGATACACTAACATGCAGGTCATTATGCATGTATGTCAGGACTACAGAAAAAGGAGGACCGAGCACGCCCCCATTATCATCGAACTTGAAGCTCTTGAGAGCTTCAAGTTCCTTGGTGTCCACATTACTAACAAACTATCATGGTCCAAACACACCAAGACAGTCGTGAAGAGGGCACGACAAAGCCTATTCCCCCTCAGGAGACCAAAAAGATTTGGCATGGGTCCTCAGATCCGGGTGGCATCACCGCCTGGTATGGCAACAGCTCGGCCTCCGACAGGAAGGCTCTACAGAGGGTAGTGCGTACGGCCCAGTACATCACTGGGGCCAAGTTTCCTGCCACCCAGAACCTCTATACCAAGCGGTGTCAGAGGAAGGCCCCAAAAAATTGCCAAGGACTACAGCCCCCCCTAGTCAAAGACTGTTCTCTCTGCGTCAAGGCGAAGTAAAAACCAGCCATAACTCATGGGTACACTTGCAATGGCTGCCTGGCATTGTGACAAAATCACATCCATGGTAATGTAGAATGTTTATTCAAATGATGTTAACTGATTTGGCAAATGCAATGGAATGTACAGTCATGGCCAAAAGTTGAGAATTACACAAATATTAATTCTCAAAGTCTGCTGCCTCAGTTTGTATGATGGCAATTTGCATATACTCCAGAATGTTATGAAGAGTGATCAGATGAATTGCAAATAATTGCCAAGTCCCTCTTTGCCATGCAAATGAACTGAATCCCAATAACATTTCCACTGCATTTCAGCCCTGCCACAAAAGGACCAGCTGACATGTCAGTGATTCTCTCGTTAACACAGGTGTGAGTGTTGACGAGGACAAGGCTGGAGATCACTCCATCATGCTGATTGAGTTCGAATAACAGACTGGAAGCTTCAAAAGGAGGGTGGTGCTTGGGAATTAGAGGTCGACCGATTATGAGTTTTCAATGCCGATACCGATTATTGGAGGACCAGAAAAAGCCGATACCGATTAATCTGACCATTTTTATTTATTTTTAATAAATGACAATTACAACAATACTGAATTAACACTTATTTTAACTTAATATAATACATCAATAAAATCAATTCAGCCTCAAATAATTAAACATGTTAAATTTGGTTTAAATAATGCAAAAACAAAGTGTTGGAGAAGAAAGTAAAAGTGCAATATGTGCCATGTAAAAAAGCTAAGGTTTAAGTTCATTGCTCAGAACATGAGAACATATGAAAGCTGGTGGTTCCTTTTAACATGAATCTTCAATCCTCCCAGGTAAGAAGTTTTAGGTGGTAGTTATTATAGGAATTATAGGACTGTTTCTCTCTATAGCATTTGCATTTCATATACTTTTGACTATTGGATGTTCTTATAGGCACTTTAGTATTGCCAGTGTAACAGTATAGCTTCCGTCCCTCTCCTCACCCCTACCTGGGCTCGAACCAGGAACACATCGACAACAGCCACCCTTGAAGCATCGTTACCCATCGCTCCACAAAAGCCACGGCCCTTGCAGAGCAAGGGGAACAACTACTCCAAGTCCCAGAGCGAGTGACATCACCGATTGAAACGCTATTAGCGCGCAACCCGCTAACTAGCTAGCCATTTCACATCAGTTACACCAGCCTAATCCCTGGAGTTGATAGGCTTGAAGTCATAAACAGCTCAATGCTTGAAGCATTGCAAAGAGCTGCTGGCAAAACACACAAAAGTGCTGTTTGAATGAATGCGTACGAGCCTGTTGCTGCTTACCATCACTCAGTCAGACTGCTCTATCAAATATCAAATCATAGACTTAATTATAACATAATAAAACACAGAAATACGAGCCTTAGGTCATTAATATGGTCGAATCCGGAAACTATCTTTTTGAAAACAAAACGTTTATTCTTACAGTGAAATACAGAAGCGTTCCGTATTTTATCTAACGGTCTAAATATTGCTGTTACATTGTACAACCTTGTTATGTTATGTCATAATTATGTAAAATTCTGGCAAATTAATTACGGTCTTTGTTAGGAATAAATGGACTTCACACAGTTCGCAACGAGCCAGGCGGCCCAAACTGCTGCATATACCCTGGCTGCTTGCACGGAACGCAAGAGAAATGACACAATTTCCCCAATTATAAGAAATTCATGTTAGCAGGCAATATTAACTAAATATGCAGGTTTGAAAATCTATACTTGTGTATTGATTTTAAAGAAAGGCATTGATATTTATGGTCAGGTTTGGTGCAACATCATCACCCGTTTGGCGAAGTAGGCTGTGATTCGATGAGAAATTAACAGGTATCGATTATATGCAACGCAGGACACGCTAGATAAACTAGTAATATCATCAACCATGTGTAGTTAACTAGTGATTAGGTGAAGATTGATTGTTTTTTTATAAGTTTAATGCTAGCTAGCAACTGACCTTGGCTTCTTGCTGCCCTCGCGTAACAGGTAGTCAGCCTGCCACGCAGGCTCCTCGTGGAGTGCAATGTAATGCAGGTGGTTAGAGCGTTGGACTAGTAACCGGAAGGTTGCTAAAACAAATCCCCGAGCTGACAAGGTAAAAATCTGTCATTCTGCCCCTGAACAAGGCAGTTAACCCACCGTTCCTAGGCCGTCATTGAAAATATGAATGTGTTCTTAACTGACTTGCCTAGTTAAATAAAAGGTTTAAAAATATATATTCAAAAAAATAAAAATAAATTGTCCAAATCGGTGTCCAAATACTGATTTCCAATTGTTATGAAAACTTGAAAATCGGCCCTAATTAATCGGCCATTACGATTAATCAGTCAACCACCACTTGGAATCATTGTTCTTCCTTTGTTAATCATGGTAACCTGCAAGGAAACAAGAGCCGTCATCATTGCTTTGCAAAAAAAGGGCTTCACAGGCAAGGATATTGCTGCCAGTAAGATTGCACCTAAATCAACCATTTATCGGATCATCAAAAACTTAGAGGAGAGCGGTTCAATTGTTGTGAAGGCTGCTTCAGGGCACCCAAGAAAGTCCAGCAAGAGCCAGGACTGTCTCCAAAAGTTGACTCAGCTGCGGGATCGGGGCACCACCAGTAGTACAGAGCTTGCTCAGGAATGGCAGCAGGTAGGTGTGAGTGCATCTGCACACGCAGTGAGGTGAAGACTTTTGTAGGATGGCCTGGTGTCAAGAAGGGCAGCAAAGAAGCCACTTCTCTCCAGGAAAAACGTCAGGGACATACTGATATTCTGCAAAAGGTACAGGGATTAGACTGCTGAGGACTGGGGTAAACAACAGTGATGAATACGCTGATTCAGTGAGCGAGTTTATTAGCAAGTGCTTCAGAGATGCCGTACCCACAGCAACAAATAAAACATTCCCAAACCAGAAACCGTGGATTGGTGGCAGCATTCGTGCCAAACTGAAAGCGCGAACCACTGCTTTTAACCAGGGCAAGGTGACCGGAAACATGACCGAATACAAACAGTGTAGCTATTCCCTCCGCAAGACAATCAAACAAGCTACGCGTCAGTATAGAGACAAAGTAGAGTCGCAATTCAACGGTTCTGACACAAGAGGTATGTGGCAGGGTCTACAGTCAATCACGGATTACAAAAAGAAAACCAGCCCCGTCGCGGACCAGGATGTCTTGCTCCCAGACACACTAAACAACTTCTTTGCTCGCTTTGAGGACAATACAGTGCCACGGCCCGCTACCAAATCCTGCGGACTTTTAAACGTGTTAACCCTCGCAAGGCTGCAGGCCCAGACAGCATCCCCAGCCGCGTCCTCAGAGCATGCGCAGACCAGCTGGCTGGACATAATCAATCCTTATCCCAGTCTGCTGTTCCCACATGCTTCAAGAGGGCCACCATTGTTCCTGTTCCCAAGAAAGCTAAGGTAACTGAGCTAAACGACTACCGCCCCATAGCACTCACTTCTGTCATCATGAAGTGCTTTGAGAGACTAGTCAAGGACCATATCACCTCCACACTACCTGACACCCTAGACCCACTCCAATTTGCTTACCGCCCCAATAGGTCCACAGACGATGCAATCTCAACCACACTGCACACTGCCCTAACCCATCTGGACAAGAGGAATACCTATGTGAGAATGCTGTTCATTGACTACAGCTCAGCATTTAACACCATAGTGCCCTCCAAACTCGTCATCAAGCTCGAGACCCTGGGTCTCGACCCCGCCCTGTGCAACTGTGTACTGGACTTCCTGACAGGCCACCCCCAGGTGGTGAGGGTAAGTAACAACATCTCCACCCCGCTGATCCTCAACACTGGGGCCCCACAATGGTGCGCAGCAGCGCCTCTTCAACATCAGGAGGCTGAAGAAATTTGGCTTGTCACCAAAAGCACTCAAACTTTTACAGATGCACAATCGAGAGTATCCTGTCGGGCTGTATCACCGCCTGGTACGGCAACTGCTCCGGCCACAACCGTAAGGCTCTCCAGAGGGTACTGAGGTCTGCACAACACATCACAGGGGGCAAACTACCTGCCCTCCAGGACACCTACACCACCCGATGTCACAGGAAGGCCATAAAGGTCATCAAGGACAACAACCACCCGAGCCACTGCCTGTCCACCCTGCTATCATCCAGAAGGCGAGGTTAGTACAGGTGCATCAAAGCAGGGACCGAGAGACTGAAAAACAGCTTCTATTTCAAGGCCATCAGACTGTTAAACAGCCACCACTAACATTGAGTGTGAAATTGAGTGTGAAATTGTTAGGTTAGATTACTCGTTAGTTATTACTGCATTGTCGGAACTAGAAGCACAAGCATTTCGCTACACTCGCATTAACATCTGCTAACCATATGTATGTGACAAATAAAATTTGATTTGATTTAAAGTCATTTTCTCTGATGAATCCCCTTTCCGATTGTCTGGGGCATCCGGAAAAAAGCTTGTCCGGTGAAGACAAGGTGAGCGCTACCATCAGTCCTGTGTCATGTCAACAGTAAAGCATTCTGAGACCATTCATGTGTGGGGTTGCTTCTCAGCCAAGGGAGTGGGCTCACTCACAATTTTGCCTAAGAACACAGCCATGAATAAAGAATGGTACCAACTCATCCTCCGAGAGCAACTTCTCCCAACCATCCAGGAACAGTTTGGTGACGAACAATGCCTTTTCCAGCATGATGGAGCACCTTGCCATAAGGCAAAAGTGGGAACAAAACTCGGGTAACAAAACATCGATATTTTGGGTCCATGGCCAGGAAACTCCCCAGACCTTAATCCCATTGAGAACTTGTGGTCAATCCTCAAGATGCGGGTGGACAAACAAAACCCCACAAATTCTGACAAACTCCAAGCACTGATTATGCAAGAACGGGCTGCCATCAGTGGTCCAGAAGTGAATTGACAGCATGCCAGGGTGGATTGCAGAGGTCTTGAAAAAGAAGGGTCAATGTAACATGTAATTGTCAATAAAAGCCTTTGACACTTATGAAATGCTTGTATTTATACTTCAGTATTCCATAGTAACATCTGACAAACATATCTGGAAACACTGAAGCAGCAAACTTTGTGAAAATTAGTGTGTGTGTCATTCTCAAAACTTTTGGCCACGACTATGTCAGTTGAGTTGAATCATCAAATCACAGCACATATTTATGGGTACATTTCCTGCTTTGGATGCCAGTCCAACCACTATGCTATCATTTACTTGAACGGGGCTCCCATTCCATGTATTCTATTTCTATGGCAGCACATGCTGTCAGGAGCCGAGGAAAGAAGAAAATGTGGGTAAAAAAAAATGAAATGGGTTGCTATTCAAACGGTTATTACAGAGACTGCGGTCATTTGGCTGGCCAATTACCGTTAGCCAAAATTCCAAGAACAACACAGCCCTGTGTGTGTGTACGCATGTTATTCAGGGGGTAATGAGTATTTGAGTGACTGTGCATTAAAGAGTGCGAGTGTCTATCAATGTTCCCAATAATTGTATGGGGTAACTGAGCAAATTTTAGGTCCTGTGAGTGGAAATTGAACACGGTGAGAATTGTGCAACTTCCAGCGAGTGTTTATAGTGAACACTGAGGCTGTACCCTTACAGTTTTAGACAGTAGCCAATAGGCTATTGTGGATATCTGAGCATAATGTAGACCTACCAATAAAACCACTGGAGAAACTCCCATAACATTTTCACACAGAAATCAAAAGCTATTTCCCATGATATATCCTAAAGTAGCCTATACAGTGCATTCGGAAAATCTTCAAACCCCTTTTCTACATTTTGTTATATTACAGCCTTATTCTGGATTAAATAGATTTTCCCCTTATCTACTTAGAATATACCATAAAGATTAAATGAAAACAGGATTTTAGAATGTTGGCAAATTAGATACAAATAAATAAAATAAATACCTTATTACCTTATACAGTTGAAGTCGGAGGTTTACATACACTTAGGTTGGAGTCATTAAAACTCGTTTTTCAACCACTCCACAAATGTATTGTTAACAAACTATAGTTTTGGCAAGTCAGTTAGGACATCTACTTTACAAGTAATTTTTCCAACAATTGTTTACAGACAGATTATTTCACTGTATCACAATTCCAGTGGCTCAGAAATGTACATACACTAAGTTGACTGTGCATTTAAACAGCTTAAACAGCTTTAGAAACTTCTGATAAGCTAATTGACATCATTTGAGTCATTTGGAGGTGGACCTGTGGATTACAGGTCGACCGATTAAATCGGAATGGCCGATTAATTAGGGCTGATTTCAAGTTTCATTACATTCGGAAATCTGGATTTTTGGACACCAATTATTATTTATTTTTTTACACCTTTATTTTACTAGGCAAGTCAGTTAAGAACACATTTTTATTTTCAATGACGGCCATGGAACGGTGGGTTAACAGATTTTTAACTTGTCAGCTCGGGGATTCAATCTTGCAAACTTACGGTTAACTAGTCCAACGCTCTAACCACCTGATTACGCTGTTACGCGAATGCAGTAAGAAGCCAAGGTAAGTTGCTAGCAGGCATTAAACTTATCTTATAAAAAAAAATCAAGCATAATCACTAGTTAACTACACATGGTTGATGATATTACTAGTTTATCTAGCGTGCCCTGCGTTGCATATAATCGATGCGGTGCGCATTAGCGAAAAAGGACTGTCGTTGCGCCAACATGTACCTAACCATAAACATTAATGCCTTTCTTAAAATCAATACACAAGTATATATTTTTAAACCTGCATATTTAGTTAATATTGCCTGCTAACATGAATTTCTTTTAACTAGGAAAATTGTGTCACTTCTCTTGCAACAGAGTAAGGGTATATGCAGCAGTTTGGGCTGCCTAGCTCATTGCAAACTGTGTGAAGACTATTTCTTCCTTACAAAGACTACCTAGCAAAGATATTTGCGAAAAAAGCACAGTCATTGCATGACTGTACCTAACCATAAACATCAATGCCTTTCTTAAAATCAATACACAGAAGTATATATTTTTAAACCTGCAAATTTAGCTAAAAGAAATCCAGGTTAGCCTCTTGAAGCTAGGGGGCACTATTTTTATGTTTGGAAAAATAACATTTCCAAAGTAAACAACCTATTTCTCATGACCAGATGCTAGAATATGCATATAATTGACAGATTAGGATAGAAATGTCTAGACTCCATTTAACCAGATTCCTTTTTCTCTGGCTTCCCTAAGGTGTCAACAGTCTTTAGACATAGTTTCAGGCTTTTATTTTGAAAAATGAGCGTGAAGGATCACATTGCTTAAGTGGAGAGGTGGGGGCTCTCGGAGTGAGTTTGTGCGCAATTGAGTAAAGCCGCCATTGTTCCTCCCGCTGTTATGGAAAAAGCTACACACTCGGTTGATATATTATCGAATATATATTTTTAAAAACAACCTGAAGATTGATCATAAAAAAACGTTTGACATGTTTCTGTGGACATTTTAGATATTATTTGGAATATACGTCTGCGTTGTGGTGACTGCTCTTTCCTGTGGATTTCTGAACATAACGCGACAAACAAACGTTGGTATTTTGGGTATAAAAATAATCTTTATGGAACAAAAGAAACATTTGCTGTCTAACTGGGAGTCTAGTCAGTGAAAACATCCGAAGATCAAAAGGTACACGGTTAATTTGATTGCTTTTCAGATTTTCGTGACCAAGCGTCCTGATGCTAAGTGTACATAATGCTATGCTGGGCTATCGATAAACTTAAACGCTTGGATCGCTTTCGCTGTAAAGCATAATTTCAAAATCTGAGACGACAGGGTGATTAACAAAAGGCTAACATGTGTTTCGCAATATTGCACTTGTTATTTTATGAATATGAATATTTGTTAGTAATATTATTTGACTGTTGTGCTATGCTATTCAGCGGTTGCTGACGAAAATGATCCCGCTACAGGGATGGGTAGCGTCAAGAAGTTAGCTGGCAATATTAACCAGGTGAAATTGTGTCACTTCTCTTGCGTTCATTGCACGCAGAGTCAGGGTATATGCAACAGTTTGGGCCGAACTAATTTGCCAGAATTTTACGTAATTATGACATTATGAATATTTAGACTTATGGATGCCACCCTTTAGATAAAATACGGAACAGTTCCGTATTTCACTGAAAGATCGTTTCCGGATTCGACCATAATGACCTAAAGCTCGTATTTCTGTATGTTATGTTATAATTAAGTCTATGATTTGATAGAGCAGTCTGACTGAGCAATGGTCGGCACCAGCAGACTCGTAAGCATTCATTCAAACAGCACTTTCGTGTGTTTTGCCAGCAGCTCTTCGCAATGCTTCAAGCATTGAGCTGTTTATGACTTCAAGCCTATCAACTCCCGAGATTAGGCTGGTGTAACCAATGTGAAATGGCTAGCTGGTTAGCGGGTTGCACGCTAATAGCGTTTCAAATTGGTGATGTCACTCGCTCTGAGACTTGGAGTAGTTGTTCCCCTTGCTCTGCAAGGGCTGCGGCTTTTGTGGAGCGATGGGTAACGCTGCTTCGAGTATGGCTGTTGTCGATGTGTTCCTGGTCCGAGCCCAGGTAGGGGCGAGGAGAGGGACGGAAGCTATACTTTTACACTGGCAATACTATAGTGCCTATAAGAACATCCAATAATCAAAGGTATATGAAATACAAATCGTATAGAGAGAAAATGTCCTATAATAACTACAACCTATAACTTCTTACCTTGGAATATTGAAGTCTCATGTTAAAAGGAACCACCAACTTTCATATGTTCTCATGTTCTGAGCAAGGAATTCAAACGTTAGCTTTTTTACATGGCACATATTGCACTTTTACTTCTCCAACACTTTGTTTTTGCATTATTTAAACCAAATGGAACATGTTTCATTATTTATTTGAAGCTAAATTGATTTTATTGATGTATTATATTAAGATAAAATAAGTGTTCATTCAGTATTGTAGTAATTGTCATTATTTTATTTTTATTTTTTTATTTTTTAAAAAAATCGGCATTGGATTTTTTGGGCACTCCAATAATCGGTATCGGCGTTGAAAAATCATAATCGGTCGACCTCTACTCAAGACATCAGACAGGAAGTTAAAGCTTGGTCGCAAATGGGTCTTCCAAATGGACAATGACCCCTAAGCATGCAAGGACAACAAGGTCAAGGTATTGGAGTGGCCATCACAAAGCTCTGACCTCAAACTTCTAGAAAAATTGTGGGCTGAACTGAAAAAGCATGTGCAAGCAAGGAGACCTAGTTAACTGACTCAGTTACACCAACTCTGTCAAAAGGAATGGGCCAAAATTCACCCAACTTATTGTGGGAAGCTTGTGGAAGGCCATCTGAAATGTTTGACCCAAGTGAAACAATTTAAAGGCAATGCTACCAAATACTAATTGAGTGCATGTGACCCACTGGGACCCAACTTCTGACCCACTGGGAATGTGATGAAAGGCTGTAATAAATCATTATTCTGACATTTCACATTCTTAAAATAAAGTGGTGATCCTAACTGTCCTAAGACAGGGAATTTTTACAAGGATTAAATTCAGGAATTGTGAAAAACTGAGTTTAAATGTATTTGGCTAAGGTGTATGTAAACTTCCGACTTCAACTGTAAGTATTCAGGCCCTTTGCTATTAGACTCAAAATTGAGCTCAGGTGCAACCTGTTTCCATTGATCATCCTTGAGATGTTTCTACAACTTGATTGGAGTCCATCTGTGGTAAACTTAATTGATTGGACATGATTTAGAAAAAGCACACACGTCTATGTAAGGTCCCATAGTTCCAAGGAATTGTCCGTAGAGCTCCGAGACAGGATCGTGTTGAGGCACAGACCTAAGGAAGGGTACCAAAACATTTCTGCAGCTTTGAAGGTCCCCAAAAACACAGTAGCCGCCATCATTCTTAAATGGAAGAAGTTCGGAACCACCAAAACTCTTACTAAAGCTGGCCACATGGCCAAATTGAACAATCGGGGGAGAAGGGTCTTGGTCAGGGATGTGATCAAGAACCCGATGGTCATTGACAGAGCTCCAGAGTTCCTCTGTAGAGATGGGAGAACCTTCCAGAAGGACAACCATCTCTGCAGCACTCTACCAAATCAGGCCTTTACGGTAGTGGCCAGATGGAAGCCACTCCTCAGTAAAAGGCACATGACAGCCCGCTTTGAGTTCGCCTAAATGCACCTAAAGGACTCTCAGACCATGAGAAAGAAGATTCTCTGGTCTGATGAAACCAAGATTGAACTCTTTAGCCTGAATGCCAAGCGTCACATCTGGTTGAAACCTGGCACCATCCTTATGGTGAAGCATGGGGGTGGCAGCATCATGCTGTGGGGATGTTTTTCAGCGGCAGGGACTGGGAGACTAGTCAGGATCGAGGGAAAGAAGAACGGAGCAAAGTACAGAGATATCCTGCTCCAGAGCGCTCAGGACCTCCGACTGAGGTGAAGGTTCACCTTCCAACATAACAACCCTAAGCACACAGCCCAGACAACGCAGGAATGGCTTCGGGACAAGTCTCTGAATGTCCTTGAGTGGCCCAGCCAGAGCCCAGACTTGAACTCGATCGAACATCTCTGGAGAGACCTGAAAATAGCTGTGCGGCGATGCTCCCCATCCAACCTGACAGAGGTTGAGAGAATATGCAGAGAAGAATGGGAGAAACTCCCCAAATCCAGGTGTGCTAAGCTTGTAGTGTCATACCAAAGAAGGCTCGAGGCTGGAATCGCAGTGTAGATTGATGAGGGGGAAAAAACATTTGAATCAATTTTAGAATAAGGCTGTAACATAACAAAATGTGGTAAAAGTCAAGGAGGTCTGAATCCTTTCCGATTGCACTTTGTCGAGAAACGTGCCTATTTTCCTCGAAAGTACGTAATATGACGATTCCAAACCTATACAATATTACAGATAGCACGTTAACTATACCTCACATAAATCGGGAAAATATTTGTAATGTTTTACTTCTCGTTGATGAAATCCGTGATAATGTTGGATTTCTGAGCTAGCGCCCAATAGACTCCCTTTCATTCCAAAATCGCCCAGAATGCACCGTGCAGCCCATTGACATACGAAACGTTGCCCATGCTCTCCCCTCAAAAGTATATCAGCCATTGTGAATGTCAGACTCTACTCTGAGGCAAATTGATCTGCAGGTTGAACATATTGATATTGTAGACTCCTAAATTGATAGTGCAGTTTGTTTAGGCAATTTTACAGCCAACTAGTTACTTTACATGCTGATAATGTCTTTGTTATTATTGTGTGGAGCTATGTTTGCTTGCTAGATAGCTACCTAGCCCATCGAGGGAGAATTGCACTGTAGATTTTGTTGTCGACATGAGCAGCAACAGATTTCCACGATTTCCCATGTTGCTACCAACCTTATTATAATGCTAAAATGAAAAATTATTGTTCTCAGTGTTATTTAACAATGTAAATGAAAAGGAATGAGTGGTTTTGGGTGGATTTTCCTTTTAAAAGCACCTAATTTCACCTCCCTCTTTTCCTCCCTTTCCCTCTGTTTAAACACATTACAGTGAAGTCATTTGGGAGGATGCTATTGGTCCACCGGTCTTGTTGCCAGGCAACTAATTTCCCCTGTCCAGTAATTAAGTAGGAGGAAAATGGGTGAAAAGGGTTATGACAGAGGAAAGGAAGAGAAAGAGAAACATTGTACGTGAAGGAAAGAGGAAGGAAGGACAAACACACAAAAATGTACACAACCATCAAATGTTGAGTGTTTCTGCCTCAGGTTGGATGACACTACGATTGACATTACGAGGTTCATATTCATTCCTCCTACAGTCATACTGGCCTTACTTATAGATCAATAAAAACAACATGCATGATGAGGAGACTTGAGAAGTTGAACAGAGCAGCAATGTGTGCTGTGCGTGTGAGAACAGGCCTGTCAGCAGAGTAATCATTGCTCCAACCTGCCGGGTGGATGTTGCACCTCTTCCTCCCTTGCTCATCTTTCTTTCCCTCCCCGTCTCTCGGGAGGGGGTACTGGGTGCCTGCCATCGGAGCCAATCGGAGCATGATGACATCGCTCCCCAGCTTTGTAACCATGGCAACACCAGCCAGCCGAGAAATGCCCCTCCCTTCCTGGCAGTCAACTTTCCATGTACTCCCTCCATCCTCTCCCCCAGTAAACCTATTTTCTTTCATCCTCCCCTCAGCTGTCAACTCTCCCTTGCCTGTATTTCTCTCTGCATCCCTATTTCCTCTACCCTCTCTCTTTCCCTCTCTCAGATGCCCTTCCCATACCCGCACTGTTCTCTTGGCTGTCATCTCTCCCTGGATGTCTTTCTTGCTCCCTTCCCATCTCTTTGGTTGGAAATCCCGCTCAATCGCTCACGGAGCGGAGCTTGCGCATCGCTCCGGTATACATGTCCTTTCCAACCCCTCCACTAAAAACCACTCCACGCTCACAAATATAAAAAAACTGCTGCTCCAAATTCACTCCATTCATTAAAATCACAATTTAACCAACACACAATTATTTGTGTGACTTCCTGGACCTACCAAACGTATGGATTTGAATGAAAAGTATTTGAATAAACATTAAAAGGTGAATGTAAGAAGCCCAGATCATTTAAAAAGAGGCTACATGACATATTAAAACATCATAAACACTAAATAGGTCAGGAGCCTAAGAATGAACAAAAATTAAGGCTATATTGTTTTAAGGCCTACAAATAAATACAATGTGAAGCATTTGTGAGTGACAAACAATAGGCTGGTAGGAACATAAAGCACTCAGCATTTAAACAACATTTTGTATTAAAATCATTATAGTCGATAAATGCACATATCTGCTGTGATTTACTTAGAATTAAATACAAATTAAACTAAAAATTACCTCCGTGCTTTTGAAACATGAGTTTGGCCAGTCTGTGGCTTCAGGCTCATGTGATGTTGCCTGGAGAGCAAGTCAGCAGCGAAGAACATCCTCTCCACACTCGCAGAGCAACTGGGAATTCTAAACACCCTTTTGGCCACTTTTGCCAGGCTGGGGAGATGCAGAGTTGTTTTTTCTCTCTCTTGTATTAGGTAGGCCTAAACGTTTTTAGGCAAAATAACCCAATAAAAACGTAAAGCTCCTTGGACGTGGGAATACGCCAGGTCTATTGGGCCAAAATCAATTATGGCCTATTGTACAGGTAATAGGGGGAAAAACGAGACAGTTATCTACCCACCTCGTTCCTTTCTTCTAGCATGTGCACATAGTAAGTACACCTTCATGCAGTCGGGATACATGTCTTTTCAGATTCAACAATCATTCTTTAGTTGTGGACACTACATCACCACACTCCCTCTCTTACTCACCTTCATTTTGCACCTGTGTGCTTGGTCAGTTTATGGAAATAAAGCAAGGGGCTATAGCAGAACACAAGTAGATGCAAATGCATGCTGGAGTGAGCGCTACTGGAGTGAAATTAGAGCAGGCGAGAAGGCCGACGCTCCAGCCTTTTGACTGGAGCGAGGGGGCGAGGTTCCCATTGGGCACACTCCGCTCCACTCACATACTCTGGATGACACACCCACTCACACACCCACTCAATCTCCCCCTGGCCCAGACACACCTCTGGGAGTCGGGTTGTGATACGGCGTTGACAATAGCCTCCACGGCGGTATCAAACAGCTCGGGGTCTGGTAGAGCAGTGAAACAGTCCTCCACCAGTCCTTCACTCTCACTGAGAGGGACGTCCAGCAGCACCCAGGAGGACAGACAGCGCAGGACACGAGCCTTCACTGCCCCGGGACTGTCCCCTTGACGCAGCAGCTGCTGCAGCAGTGGACACACTGACCCCCACTCACGACCCAGAGCACCTCGCACCTACAGACAGAGAGACACAAGGTTACAGGAAATACTAACCCCGGCCCCCACTTGTCCTTTTGTGTGTGCATTGGTGTGCCCGTCTGCCTTTTTGTTGTCCCCATTGGCACTATTCAGTCTCCAGCACCCCCTCACCTGTCCCTTGCGGTACTGCGGCAGGCGGCTGGTCTGGAACTCTTCAGGCAGGACGGTCAGAAGCTCCAGCAGGGCCAGACATCTGGCCCGGCCATCCACCCCCCCTCCCTCCTCTTGGAACACACGCACCATTTCTGGCACGGCGCCCGGCCACACCTCTGGCATGGTGTTCAGGGCCAAGGAGGCAAGGGCCACACACAGACGCGTTAGCACCTTGGAAACAGGACCACAACGTCTTGTAAGTCAAGAACTTTACAATTGTGTTAATGCTTGATGGTTTTTAAGGCACGTAGCTACCGCCAGTTATATGTGTTTTTTAGGGATGTAGGATATATCGGTGAACATATCGGAATCGGACGATATTAGCTAAAAATGCCACCGTTGATATTGGCCCGATGTCTAGTTTGACGCCAATGTGAAAAACCAATGTCAAAGTTGACATGCATACCTACATAAGGTACATGACGTAATGAAGCCAAGTAAAATTTAGAGCTAAACATGCAACACAGCATTCCTAACCTAGCCCACAATGTCTGCAGTGTGGATCGAGCAGTCAACAAGTCGAGCAGTCATTTGAAAGAGTAAGAATTTCAGCGAGACAACTCAAAGGCGAAATCCATCGCCCTTGACAATCAACCGTTCCCTGTCGTGGGTGATGTTGGCTTTTGCGACTGGTCGAGCACCGGTACATACTAACGTTACCAAGTGCGCTATTGTTCAGATGTTGCCCTACCGGAGTTATGCAGTAATAGCATCACTGCTATTAGCTTCACAACATACTATTAAACGCCGTTTGGGCCTTTGGGTGTCATAAAAAAAAATATACACATCAATAAACACTATTTGACGCATCAAATAACGCAGTTCTATTACAGAATGTTGTGTGTTCTGAATTTGCACGTGCAAGCCAAGCACCACCACTATTATCAGTCGCACTGTCAAAGCTGTACAAAAATGTCTGCAAACACCGGCCTTGAACGGTGTGTTTACAATACCGCGTTGGTAATAAATCATTTTTCGACCGCATCTTCTGGGGGTAGCTAGCTAACTTTAGCTTGGTACCTAGCTAGTACTAATGACCAGCAGAAACTGAAGTCATTTTCACTATTCTTAGCAATGATTTAGGAATCCTTGCGAGTAAGTATTAGCTAGGTAGCCACTTGTTGTTCGCCTATTGAAATTTAACTTCAGTTCATGAAAATAAATTGCTAGCCAGCTACTTAACCCTGTTGGCCAAAGTTAACGTTATAAGCAGCCAGCTAGCTTCATCTGGCTAGTGAGGCTCGACCTGACCGGGTTATGTGTTGTGAAGTCAGCCACAATTAGGATTAGGCACAATAGTGGAATTTGCGGTTTGCCTTCAAAATAAAAGTACCTCTTTGAAAGTGATGCAGATGGTTTCAATTGGTGGAATCATGCCATATTTAGACTAGATAATGTTAAACAAGGTTGGAATGGGAAGCAATGAGATGGGGTATCAGTTTACTCAGTGACACCCACAGAACACAACTGTGAAGAGATTACGCAAAAATTAGCATTGTAGCTCTTAACGCGGGACTGTGACTGTGACTGTGTGAAATCACCTCCCCAGCCAGCCTATTGGGTGTATTGACATTCATATTCCACTGTACAGCTTTACCTAAGAATTGGAGATCAATGAAATGGGGTAACAGTCTACTCAAAACCCAATATATTTTTTCCCAACGTCCGCAGAGTTGACTCCAAAACATCCACGCAGTATTGTTTTTCCTCTGGAATAGTGTTCAATACACAGGGTGACAATAAATGTGGCTCAATTCACAGCTGTTTCAGAGTCCTGCAATAAGAGCTATGATGCTGTTGGAATCGGCTAAACTTTGAACATTGAGATGTTAAATAAATGAGACAAAGCCTTGAATATAAAGAATCTGTAGCAACCCAGAAGGCTTTGGAAAGTGTTTGATGGAGGAGAGGAGAGCGATGTGTTGATATAGGGAAGACAGATGGTTATCTGTGGATTAGGTGAAGGAGGGGTTGAGGTCAGGATGTGAGGGGTTGAGGTCAGGATGTGAGGGGTGAGGTCAGTTCCCCTTAAGGGAGTAATCAGGGTTAGTATCTGGTTACCTTCTTTTTCTTGGGCATAAACTAAGGATGGAGAGAGGGAGTGTCTTAAGTAGGATGTATATAACTGATGTCTAAAATGTTTTGCTGTCTGATTACAGCTGTACAGAACCTTTGGGAATGATTAAACTTGGTTAACGCTTCTCTAGTGTCTGTGATTTATTTACTTAAAAATAAGAACCTAACAATGCTAATGTTCTCTGGGTGTCACTGAGTAGACTGATACCTCATGTCATTGATCCACTATCCATAGTTAAGGCTGTACAGTGAAATAAGTATGCCCCCAATGCAATTCTAAAGTACACTGCTCAAAAAAATAAAGGGAACACTAAAATAACACATCCTAGATCTGAATGAATGAAATATTCTTATTAAATACTTTTTCTTTACATAGTTGAATGTGCTGACAACAAAATCACAAAAATTATCAATGGAAATCAAATGTATCAACCCATGGGGGTTTGGATTTGGAGTCACACTCAAAATTAAAAAGTGGAAAACCACACTACAGGCTGATCCAACTTTGATGTAATGTCCTTAAAACAAGTCAAAATGAGGCTCAGTAGTGTGTGTGGCCTCCACGTGCCTGTATGACCTCCCTACAACGCCTGGGCATGCTCCTGATGAGGTGGCGGATGGTCTCCTGAGTGATCTCCTCCCAGACCTGGACTAAAGCATCCGCCAACTCCTGGACAGTCTGTGGTGCAATGGTGGATGGAGCGAGACATGGATGTCCCAGATGTGCTCAATTGGATTCAGGTCTGGGGAACGGATGGGCCAGTCCATAGCATCAATGCCTTCCTCTTGCAGGAACTGGAATTTGCCAATCTTGGTGTTCTCTGGCAAATGCCAAACATCCTGCACGGTGTTGGGCTGTAAGCACAACCCCCACCTGTGGACGTCGGGCCCTCATACCACCCTCATGGAGTCTGTTTCTGACTGTTTGAGCAGACACATGCACATTTGTGGCCTGCTGGAGGTAATTTTGCAGGGCTCTGGCAGTGCTCCTCCTGCTCCTCCTTGCACAAAGGCGGAGGTAGCGGTCCTGCTGCTCGGTTGTAGCCCTCCTACGGCCTCCTCCACGTCTCCTGATGTACTGGCCTGTCTCCTGGTAGCGCCTCCATGCTCTGGACACTACGCTGACAGACACAGCAAACCTTCTTGCCACAGCTCACATTGATGTGCCATCCTGGATGAGCTGCACTACCTGAGCCACTTGTGTGGGTTGTACACTCCGTCTCATGCCACCACTAGAGTGAAAGCACCGGCAGCATTCAAAAGTGACCAAAACATCAGCCAGGAAGCATAGGAACTGAGAAGTGGTCTGTGGTCACCACCTGCAGAGCCACTCCTTTATTGGGGGTGTCTTGCTAATTGCCTATAATTTCCACCTGTTCTCTATCCCATTTGCACAACAGCATGTGAAATTTATTGTCAATCAGTGTTGCTTCCTAAGTGGCCAGTTTGATTTCACAAAAGTGTGGTTGACTTGGAGTTACATTGTGTTGTTTAAGTGTTCCCTTTATTTTTTTGAGCAGTGTATATATCCATCCAGTGTGATTTCAGATATTTGTCAAATTGACAAATTAGTCTTTTGTTGATTCCATATAACATTCCAAACTCATTTAGCATGATCTATTAAATTATGACATAACTCTACTAGTTTTATTCATTTGCGTCACTGTCAATGACATACTTTTATTTTGAAGGCTAACTGCAAAGTCTACTATTTTTGACGAATCCTTATCATGGCTAGCTTCACAGATTGGTTGACCACTATTATTCAAATAAGAACTCTTATAAATTAGGGTTATTTTAGATGACACCTAGCTATATAGTTAGCTAGCTAACGATAGCTACTGAAATAGATTGTTTGCATCCATGAGCTAGCTAGCTTTTTTTAATGACCAGAACTGTAGGTGCGTGAGACAACTTTATCAGCATCATAGCAAACGTATCGATGAAATCGGTGTGACATACAAAATACGGGTGATAGTGTAATAACTCGGTAAAACATGTATGAACGCGTTAATTTATTATGTGGCGTGCAGTCATATTCAGGACCTGATTAGTCAACATGCTTATTTGACGTGTATCTTTTTTGACACGCAAAGACCCAAACGGCGTTCCATAGAAATCCTGGTTGAGACTGAAATGACTGAACAAACGAACAACGAAACAGCACAGCAAGTAAGTGAAAGAAATTGATTAGGTTTTACTGGTAATGGGGACATGCGTAAATGCCAACAAAATTACTTTTTGGTCAGTGTGGTGTGTAAGCTTTATTTAACTTGGCAAGTCAGTTAAGAACAAATTCTTATTTACAATGACGGCCTACCCTGGCCAAACCCGGACGACGTTGGGCCAATTGTGCGCCCCCCTATGGGACTCCCAATCACAGCCGGATGTGATACAGCCTCGATTCGAACCAGGGACTGTAGTGACGCCTCTTGCGCTGAGATGCAGTGCCTTAGACCGCTGCGTCCGTGTGACTTAATGTGACTTAAATATTTAACTGCACTAGAATGCTTAAAAGACCGCTAAAATGTTAAATAAATCGGTTTTCGGTATAGGGTTATTTGGCAAGGAAAATATCTGATATCGGTATTGGCCAAAATTATAATAATATCGGTGCATCCCTAGTATTTTTATTGATCTAATAAATCCAACTGTCCATCCATTTACCCACCATCTTGGATCCGGAGGAGAAGCAGGCAATCTGGGAGAAGAGTTGAGTCTTCAGGGTCTCATACTGGTCAGAAGGGATATCAGACCAGTAGCGGGATATCTTAGTGTGGAGGGCACTAGCCCCAAAGTACTGGATTTCAGGAACCTAGGAAGAGAGAGAGGGTTATGTATAGGTGTGTACATTTGCGTGTGTGCGAGCGCATGTGGGCATTTCATACCTTGTCAGGGCTGAGCAGAGCCCAGCAGAACTGCCAGGCCTGAGGGGAGACCTGAGCCTGCATCAACCACTTCTGGGCCAGGTTCTTATTCTCAATGTTAGGGTCATAGTACAACTGGTGGAGCCCCTATAGATAGAGAGAGAGAGATAGAGATGGGAGGGAGAGTCAGTATAATTCTTGCAATGCAATTATATGTCATTTAGAACAGGAATGTTGTTTCTAGACTCTTGTATGACTGACTACTGTTAAAGAACACCATCAATAGAGACAGTCAGTATCAAGAGGCTCTCCAGTGCTGGTGTGTAGATCAACCCTAGCGCCCTGACCAAGAGCTAGTGTGGTGGGTGGCTGGTTGACACATTGTCTAATGGAAAGACATGTCTGTGCAGGGTCCCTTTGTTTCCTTTTGAAATCACCTCCTAGAGTGGAAACAACAGCTCCCTGGGCACCCAGTGTGGCAGCCACCACGCACCTCCCCATAATACACTGCTCAAAAAAATAAAGGGAACACTTAAACAACACAATGTAACTCCAAGTAAATCACACTTCTGTGAAATCAAACTGTCCACTTAGGAAGCAACACTGATTGACAAATTTCCCATGCTGTTGTGCAAATGGAATAGACAACAGGTGGAAATTATAGGCATTTAGCAAGACACCCCCAATAAAGGAGTGGTTCTGCAGGTGGTGACCACAGACCACTTCTCAGTTCCTATGCTTCCTGGCTGATGTTTTGGTCACTTTTGAATGCTGGCGGTGCTTTCACTCTAGTGGTAGCATGAGACGGAGTCTACAACCCATACAAGTGGCTCAGGTAGTGCAGCTCATCCAGGATGGCACATCAATGTGAGCTGTGGCAAGAAGGTTTGCTGTGTCTGTCAGCGTAGTGTCCAGAGCATGGAGGCGCTACCAGGGGACAGGCCAGTACATCAAGAGACGTGGAGGAGGCCGTAGGAAGGCAACAACCCAGCAGCAGGACCGCTACCTCCGCCTTTCTGCAAGGAGGAGCAGGAGGAGCACTGCCAGAGCCCTGCAAAATTACCTCCAGGAGGCCACAAATGTGCATGTGTCTGCTCAAATGGTCAGAAACAGACTCCATGAGGGTGGTATGAGGGCCCGACGTCCACAGGTGGGGGTTGTGCTTAGAGCCCAACACCGTGCAGGACGTTTGGCATTTGCCAGAGAACACCAAGATTGGCAAATTTGCCACTGGCGCCGTGTGCTCTTCACATATGAAAGCAGGTTCACACTGAGCACGTGACAGACGTGACAGAGTCTGGAGACGCAGTGGAGAACGTTCTGCTGCCTGCAACATCCTCCAGCATGACCGGTTTGGCGGTGGGTCAGTCATGGTGTGGGGTGGCATTTCTTTGGGGGGGCCGCACAGCCCTCCATGTTCCTCCTAATGCAAGACGATGCTACACCTCATGTGGCTGGAGTGTCAGCAGTTCCTGCAAGAGGAAGGCATTGATGCTATGGACTGGCCCGCCCGTTCCCCAGACCTGAATCCAATTGAGCACATCTGGGACATCATGTCTCACTCCATCTACCAACGCTACGTTGCACCACAGACTGTCCAGGAGTTGGCGGATGCTTTAGTCCAGGTCTGGGAGGAGATCCCTCAGGAGACAATCCGCCACCTCATCAGGAGCATGCCCAGGCGTTGTAGGGAGGTCATACAGGCACGTGGAGGCCACACACACTACTGAGCATCATTTTGACTTGTTTTAAGGACATTACATCAAATTTGGATCAGCCTGAAGTGTGGTTTTCCACTTTAATTTTTAGTGTGACTCCAAATCCAGACCTCCATGGGTTGCTAAATTTGATTTCCATTGATCATTTTTGTGTGATTTTGTTGTCAGCACATTCAACTATGTAAAGAAAAAAGTATTTAATAAGAATATTTAATTCATTCAGATCTAGGATGTGTTATTTTAGTGTTCCCTTTATTTTTTTGAGCAGTGTATGTATATGTTTGTGTATATGTATGCATGTGTGTCTTTCGAAGGGTGCAATTGACCAATAAAGTGATTTTTACTGAGGAGTGGTGTCTTTACTGAAGTGTCTTTACTGAAATGTCTCCCTCCAAGAAAATGATTTCCCAGAGTTCAAACCAGGTCATTACCTCTGTCCACCGTGTGATCGAAGGAGACTTCTCTTCCCCGAGACACACTCCAGACTGAGCAAAACCTGGGGTGTGAGACCCATCTCACTACAGTCAGCCAAATGCAAATCAACTAACAGCTCAATTGTTTCATTAACCACCAGAGATCAGATATCCTTTCTGTTCAGGGCAACTAGTGAAACTGCTGTGGCTGTAATGTGCCAGCCTACTGCTGAGCTGAACAACCTCCCTACCTGCAGCTGTGGACCAGGTTGGAGCACCTGGTATTGTATTTTGTATTTATTAAGGATCCCCATAAGCAGATCCTCTTCCTGGGGTCCAGTAACATTACCCCAAAATACACCAAGTTGTATCAAGTTGGCTGGATGTCCTTTGGGTGGTGGACCATTTTTGATACACACGGGAAACTGTTGAGTGAGATGAGTTTTATCATCATAACAGTGTTGTGCTTTTAAGTGTTTGATGTGAGTTTTGATTTAATTTGCATTGACGTCAGAGTGGTTAGAGCAGGCCTGGGCAATTATTTTCCATGGGGGGCCACATTAGAATATATATTTGACATCACAGGCCAGAATCATATTACAGGATTATATCGACTGTAAATCACATCCAGATATGCTACTTCTTTTACTTTAACATGCACAGAAATAAACCACATCCATGTTCTCTTTTTGGTAGGTATTTTCATTATTAAACATGCAATGAACTACACAGAGGGAAAAGTACAGAAATCTTAACAGGCACGCACAAAAAAAACAAGAAAGAGAGGGCTCAACATAACATTTAAACTACTCAATCAGTGTGAGGAGTGAAGTCTCTGATTGGCATTGTCTAGAGCAGTGAAGTCAGGTATAGTTTCTGACATCGCTATGTGCAGGATTGCTGAGAGGTGAGAGTCAGTAAGAGATTATCTGTATCTTGACTTGTTATATTTCATCACTGAAAATGTCTGTTCACATACATAGGTTGACCCAAACAGTACAAACATCTTCTGAGCATGACTCCTAACCTTTGGAAAGTTTTGTTAATCGAGAGATGCATAGAACCTCAGTGACATTGTTTTGAATAGTTCTCAAATCACTGCATCAGACTGAAGATCGATAAGCTCAAGTTGCAGGTCAGTGGGAGCGTTGTCCACATTGAAGGTGAAAGTGTCATTTCCCAACACTTTGAAATACTCAAACCGACGAGAAAACTCACCGTTCAAAGCACGCAGCAGCGATGTATACTTCTCCTACTGGTCATCTGATAGGGAACAGACTAGTAGCGTCGGAAGGTGGGTGAGATTGTTGGCTTCTACTTGGCAAGTCAAGGAGTAATTTTCCCTTGAAGGCTTTGACAAGGCTGTACATCTGATGTGCAAAAAGGCCCCTCCCTTGCAGTTGGTAATTCAGTTCAATCATTAGGGCCATGATGTCCACGGTGAAGGCAAGATCAGACAACCATTCTTTATCTTGCAGTTGAGGGAAATCCACATATTTTCCTTTGATTTGCAAAAACTCAGCCATCTCTGACTTCAGGCCCCACACCCTTTTAAGCACCTTCCCCAAACTCAGCCATCTCACGTTTGTGTGGTAGGGGAGATCTGCATGATCTGAATGTCTCGTCTAACAGTGAGACAAACTGCCGGTGGTTAAAAGATTTTGCTCTTATGAAGAAGTTTACCACTTTAGTGACTGTATCCACAACATGGCTCATTTTCAGAACACTTCTTGATGAATAATGCAATGCAGAAAAATTATTTTGTGGTATCCAATTACTAGTTACAGTCGTCTCATCGCTGCAACTCCCGTACGGCCTCATGAGAGGCTAAGGTTGAGAGCTGTGCGTCCTCCAAAACACAACCCAACCAAGCCGCATTGCTTCTTGACACAATGCCCGCTTAACCCGGAAGCCAGCCACAACGTGTCGGAAGAAACACTATACACCTGGCGAACATTCCACTCTTGCTGGAACACCCTACAAATCAGTTTCCTTTCTTGTAAATATTTGAAAAACAATTTTTTGCGCAATTTCTAGCTAGCTACCATTTGTAACTGTGACGTGTGTGTGTGTGTGTGTGTGTGTGTCAGCCTGTCAGTCACGGTCTGTCCTCTTGCAGTTGCTATTTATACGTACCTTCAAAATAAATCTCCCCCAAGCGGTGGGAGTCAAATTATTACACAAAGGCGAGTATTCATTGGGCTTTTCATTTGAATAACAAATACATTTTTCATAACTTTACTATGGTAAATTCTTTGTGATCGGAGCCTGATTCCGCGGGCCATATTGAATTAGGTCATGGGCAGCATACGGCTCCCAGGCCAGCCTTTGCGCAGGCCTGCGTTAGAGGGACAAAAGAGCGCTGAGCACCAGGCCATTAGAGACCTGATGGTTGCTCGATAGTTGGGTACTATCGACTCATGTCCAGACTACATAAAAGGAGATTACCATGACAACTGTCACATGGACTTTTACTGCTGTCATGACTCATGACTGCTGTTTTGGCATTAATGCGGTCACCATTGCGGGATCAGAGACTGTAGCATCTGCAAGGACCTCTAGAAGCATCGGTCCTGTCCCATTTTCCACAGGCAGGGGAGACTTCCCTGGTAAGAGGCCCTGGTGAAGCACTGGCCAGTCAGTCAAAGAGTGCTGACAGGGCGGTGATACTCTCACCATATCGGGATGACATCCAGCCTGAGGTGTAGAAAAGGAGAAGATAGGTGGACGTACTGGTTTCTCCAGCAAATTGTGCAACACAGATTTATTTGCTTAGGGTAGACAGCTCGGTCCAATTGTCTTCCGTAAGTAGGCAGTTGTTGCATTGAATAGCCGGTCAGTCCACAGTGTCCCAGAAAATAGTATAGTAAGAGAGACAGCACCCGCTATTTTCTGAGTAATAAAATAGACAGATTAATGTTTATCAGCCCATCACATGCAGGTTGTCTGTTAACCACAGTTTTATCCTAGTAGTTTGCCTTCCATTGGGTACTCCCTCTGGGGAGTAGTATGCAAATATTGCGCAGGTGTAACCGGCCACATAGTAAATCTGCTCCTAACTCTGGTACTGTGAGGGTGCAGATAAACATATAGGCTATGTAGGAGGTTCAGTAAACTGTGTTGTCTATCCTTGACTGAGACCTGAAGACTCATGGTAGCTCCCAGATCTAGCGACTAAGCTTTAGCTCAGCAGGCTAATATGCATGAGTCACACAGCAGATCTGAGTTTGGTATCCATTGAAGCTACTATAAATGCACCGTCTGTGTTCTGTTTTCACTTCTGTACTCGTAGGGGACAGAGAGGCATGCTCAGAGACTCTTCTTGAAGGACAGGATACTGACTGAACATCATTATTGATTAGATCCATATCCTCTTATATCATAACTGTTCATATTAATATTCATGATGTGAAATGTAGATTAAACTAGCAGAGGAAGTAGGAGATTTGATGAATGAAGCGGGGGCAGTGTGTGTGTGTGTGTGTGCGTGCGTGCGCGCATGTGTGTGTAGGGTCGTTTGTAGGGCCGTGGGTGGTTGTTGACTGTCTACGCAGAGATATAAAAACAAATACTAATCCCATGTTAACAATTTAGACAGAAAACAACAACAGTTCACACTCTCGTCAGCAACAATAAAACAACCTGTCATCACACACACACACACACACTGAATGATCATTATGTGGTTGCCATTGAGAAGATTGATGACAGATATGAGATAAGGTACTAGCCCCAGGCACTAAAATAAGAAACAATCGATAAGGGAAAGATAACTGATGCCATGCCTTATTCTGTCAACTGGAAGTGCTCTACCTCTCATATCAGTCATGTCTGAAATAGCCTCGAGTCTCTCCAGTGTTTCCCACAAGTACATAGAGCAGTCAACCAAATAGAAAAAGCAGTAGTGGAAAAAGTACCCAATTTTCATACTTGAGTAAAAGTAAAGATACTTTGACCTAAGTCATCTAAGTTAAGTCACCTAGTAAAATACTACTTGAGTAAAAGTCTAAAAGTATATGGTTTTAAAATGTTAAGTATCAAAAGTATTTAAAAAAGTCTTATGCATATTAAGCAAACCAGACAATTTTATTTGTATTTTTTTTATGTATTTATTTATTTACGGATAGCCAGGGGCACAGTTCAACACTCAGACATTTACAAATGTTTAGTGAGTCTGCCAGATCAGAGGCAGTAGGGATGACAAGGGATGTTCTCTTGATAATTGTGTGAATTAGAACATTTTCCTGTCCTAATTAGCATTCAAAATGTAACGAGTACTTTTGGGTGTTAGGGAAAATGTAAGGAGTAAAACGTACATTATTGTCTTTAGAAATGGAGTGGAGTAGAAGTAAAAGTAGTCAAAAATATAAAAAGTACAGGTACCCCAAAAAACAACCTAAGTAGTACTTTCAAGTATTTTTACTTTACACCACTGAGAAAAAAATAGCCAGATCCCAAGGGTTCAACATTTTTTGCTGAAGATCTCAATTTTGGGGGGGTCAATACAGTTACATATAGGGTTGTCAAGATACCAACATTTTACTAACGATACGATACCAGGCCAGGTATTGCGATACTACGGGGGAGTGGCCTAGCATCCTGTTTGCCCCCCCCCCGACACTTTTTCACATTAAACGTTATGCGCATGTTCTACACAAAAAAAACTGTCACTGATTTTCACATTTCGACTCAACACATTGAATTTACCTTCACACTGTTCACTATAATAGAATACTACATAGTATGCCATATTTGCTTATATTTGCAAAGGCCTACCTGTGATTTGGAATGAATAGGAGGAATGAATATACATGGATAATGATTGGCATGTCACTGTTGCAATAAGGGGAAAACAGTATAAAACCTTTACTCTTCAGTTCTAACACACACAAACACCACTCTCCCACGGTCTCCCTCTATCACAAACACACACCACTCTCTCCAACAAACACACACACTGCTCAACGTTCAAAACATGAGGCAGCAAACAGAACGTAAGAAGCACCAGAAAGAGAGATTTTTTATATAGTTTAGGCTTACATTAGGCCTATATGAATCCTACCTTTAAAAGAATATCAGCAGACATTTCCTTTCTTCCAGTGCCAATCACATTTCCCTAGTCCTACTGTCAAGTTACTAGATTGTTAGCTAGATGGGTAACATGACTGAACAACCTAGTTTGTTATCAAACCATAATTATCGGCCGGGGATTAGTTTAAAAACAGCCAGCGACATGGTTTGTGAAATTATATCAAATCCACAGGAAGAAAAAAGGTAGCTTGTATAGTTCAGATTTTTTGTAACCATTTGAGGTAGAGACAAACCGTTTTCTGTAAAGGTGCATGGATGCCTGCCTGTCGTGAAGCTGTCTTTCCTCTCGGGCAATGCTGCGTGACAGTGAACTTGCAAAGCCTACTGGCCTGTGCACTTGTTATGCCAGGGATGAAATTATATTAAGGCTGACTTCATTTAGTCGACTGTTTGGTCAATAGGCTGTTGGTCCACCTGTGGTAAATTCAATTGATTGGACATGATTTGGAAAGGCACACACCTGTCTATGTAAGGTCCCACAGTTGACAGAGCATGTCAGAGCAAAAGCCAAGCCATGAGGTCGAAGGAATTGTCTGTAGAGCTCCGAGACAGGATTGTGTTGAGGCATAGGTCTGGGGAAGGCTACCAAAAAATGTATGCAGCATTGAAGGTCCCCAAGAACACAGTGGACTACATCATTCTTAAATGGAAGAAGTTTGGAACCACCAAGACTCTTCCTAGAGCTGGCCGCCCAGTCAAACTGAGCAATCGGGGGAGAAGGGCCTTGGTCAGGGAGGTGACCAAGAACCCGAAGGTCACTCTGACAGAGCTCCTCTGTGGAGATGGTTGTGATTCTGGAAGGTCCTCCCATCTCTGCAGCACTCCACCAATCAGACCTTTATGGTAGAGTGGCCAGACAGATGCCACTCATCAGTAAAAACGGCACATAACAGCCCACTTGGAGTTTGCCAAAAAAGCACCTAAAGGACTCACAGACCATGAGAAGCTAGATTCTCTGGTCTGATTAAACCAAAATGTAACTCTTTGGCCTTAATGCCAAGCATCACGTCTGGAGGAAACCAGGCACCGCTCATCACCTGGCCAATACCATCCCTACGGTGAAGCATGGTGGTGGCAGCATCATGCCTTGGGGATGTTTTTCAGCGGCAGGGACTGGGAGACTAGTCAGGATGGATGAACGGAACAAAGTACAGAGAGATCCTTGATGAAAACCTGCTCCAGAGCGCTCAGGACCTCCAGACTGGGGGGCGAAGGTTCACAACACAGGAGTGGCTTCTGGTCAAGTCTCTGAATGTCCTTGAGTGCCCCAGACAGAACTGAAAATTCACAAGCATCATGGTCTCTCCCTCCACCACGTAAAGAAATTAGACTGCAACCAACCACAGCGCACAAATTGTACCAGGAGGCAGGACAGAATGCAGACTACGTTTCCTGGTCATCACTCACTTTGTGACTGACAGGACCCTGTCCTATCAATAGATCACTAGAAGACGCATATTGTTCATTCCTCGCTCTCCTCTACACAACGACTCCTTTTAGTTTCATATTCCACCACCCTCCTCGCCTGTCGCCGGCTGGAGTGCTCTTATATATAAAAATATATTTTACAATAACAACAGGTGCCCAGATGTACACACAGTCAGGAGGACAAAGGGATTGTGCTAGGAAAATACAGTTAGGAAAAAGGCTATTGTACTGCTGGTACCAAGACAGAGCCAGGGACCAACCTCTCCATGACACGGACGCTGCTTAACCACTTACGGGAAGCACAATTTAGCTTTAGGACACTAAAGAGATGTTTGCATGTGCGTTGAACTCGGCTAATAGAGTTACGTACTGGGGGACAAGGTATATACCTGAACAGCTCTCCCTCCGGGACAATGCCTTCGCTTTCACCTTTCTATTCATCCCTATTCAGAGCAGATAAAGGAGAGGAGACAATGAGAGGATGGTGAGGAGACAAATATAGGAAGCTACAACAATTATTGACACTAGCTTTAAAATAGTGTGAAACAGACAAAACCAATGATAAGGGGCCACCAGCATCTATTTAAACACACCTTTCTTCCTCTCCCTCCCTCATCATCTGTGTGCTATCAGGGAAAAGCCATTTCCCCTGCACTTCCCATCCTCCCTCCTTTACCGTCAGTGTCACAGACACTACAACCCCACCCCCCCTCTGTCCTCCAGCTCATCACGTCATCTCTGCTTCTATGCAGCAACAGCTTTTTCTCTCTGTCTCACCCATCCCCATCTCCCCTCCACCATCCCCCCTCTCCTCTGGTGCTGGTCACTGGCTAAGCTTGGGCAGTATTCAGAATGTCATACCTTCATACTGACCTTGAAACATTCGGTAATACCGGCATAGAACATAAGGAGCGCTATTTTCCATCCCCACTGAGCATCTGAGATCCGAAGGTTAGCAATTCTAATAATTAATAGTTAGGTCTCTCACTGAAACTACAGTATTTGCAGGACAGACATCCCAACTCATAGTTATACAAGTAACTCAAAATGCTGCTCACAGTTTCCTGCACAAACAAAAATTACACAGCAAGTCTCTTGATCCAGGAGGGAATTCTCTCCTGTTACCAAGCGAAGCTTGATTTTGCAAGAATCTAAGCACTTAGCTAGATTAGGGCGGAGCGATATGGACTCCATATCACGGAATAAAAATAAGTTCTACATTTGCTTTAGGAGTAGTGCGTGACCCTAGGGTGGCAAGACATACATTGTAAGTGATTTCAATGGGTCTTTCTCCATTCTGATTGAAGATTAATTAAACAGCATAAAAAAAAGTCTCAAAATCAGTCTTATGTAGCAAATTTGAAGTTTTTTTTTTTTTTTTTTTTACATTAGATAAAAGTAGAGGCTCAGAGACACAAAATTGAATATTATACACTACTACAGTTGAGGAACAATGGGAAAGTAATTTTGCTTAGAATGTTGATAAACTTGTAAACTCACTTTTGAGAAAATGACCTATGAATGTTTTGGTACTAATATTGGAGAGACCTTTGTCTACACCCATTTAGCATCGTTCACACCCTCTTAAGCCACAACCATCTCTTTAAGGGTTGACCCGAAACGTACTAACAGCAGTCAAGCACCCAAGCTAACTTGCTAGCTACTTCCAGAATAGAGGTTGACCGATTAATCGGAATGGCCGATGAATTAGGGCCGATTTCAAGTTTTCATAACAATCGGAAATCGGAATTTTGGGGCGCCAATTTGCGATTTAAAAAAAAAAATATATATATATATATACACTTTTTATACCTTTATTTAACTAGGCAAGTCAGTTAAGAACACATTCTTATTTTCAATGACGGCCTAGGAACGGTGGGTTAACTGCCTTGTTCAGGGGCAGAACGACAGAACGACATTCAACGCATCTTATAAAAAACAATCAATCATAATCACTAGTTATAACTACTAATCCAGTTTAGCCGGCAATATTAACCAGGTGAAATTGTGTCATTTCTCTTGCGTTCATTGCACGCAGAGTCAGGGTATATGCAACAGTTTGGGCTGCCTGGCTCATTGCGAACTAATTTGCCAGAATTTTACGTAATTATGACATAACATTGAAGGTTGTGCAATGTAACAAGAATATTTAGACTTAGGGATGCCACCCATTAGATAAAATACCAAACGGTTCCGTATTCCACTGAAATAATAAACGTTTTGTTTTTGAAATGATAGTTTCTGGATTCGACCATATTAATGACCAAAGGCTTCGTATTTCTGTGTGTTATTATGTTACAATTAAGTCTGATTTGATAGAGCAGTCTGACTGAGCAGCAGCAGGTCCGTAAACATTCATTCAAACAGCACTTTCGTGCGTTTTGCCAGCAGCTCTTCGCAAGCACAGCACTGTTTATGACTTCAAGCGTATCAGCCTAATGGCTGGTGTAACCAATGTGAAATGGCTAGCTAGTTAGCTGGGTGTGCGCTAATATTGTTTCAAACGTCACTCACTTTTAGATTTGGAGTAGTTATTCCCCTTGCGCTGCAAGGGCCGTGGCTTTTGTGGAGCGATGGGTAACGATGCTTCGAGTGTGGCTGTTGTCGATGTGTTCCTGGTTCGAGCCCAGATAGGGGAAAGGAGGGGGACGGAAGCTATACTGTTACACTGGCAATACTATGGTGCCTATAAGAACATCCAATAGTCAAAGGTATATGAAATACAAATGGTATAGAGAGAAATAGTCCTATAAATACTATATTAACTACAACCTAAAACCTCTTAGCTTGGAATATTGAAGTCTCGTGTTAAAAGGAACCACCAGCTTTCATATGTTCTCATGTTCGGAGCAAGGAACTTAAACGTTCGCTTTTTTACATGGCACATATTGCACTTTTACTTTCTTCTCCAACACTTTGTTTTTACATTATTTAAATCAAATTGAACAGGTTTCATTATTTATTTAATTGATGTATTATATTAGGTTAAAATAAGTGTTCATTCAGTATTGTTGTAATTGTCATTATTACAAATAAATTAAAATAAAAAATAAATAAAAACGGCCGATTAATCGGTATCGGCTTTTTTGGTCCTCCAATAATTGGTATCGGCGTTGAATAATCATAATCAGTCAACCTCTATTCCAGACATCTAAGTGAGAGAGAACAGCTCACTGATTACTACTCGTCCTAGCAGAGCTGGTTAGGCTGTTATGTTATCCAGAGCGTTGGTGATTGCAACTGTGCTGTCAGATTGTCTGTTCGTAAATTCAGAGCGTTTTGCATTCAGAGCGCACAGCGGACGCCCTGGCCGATGAGTTCACTGACACAAGCCATATTCAACAGGTGTTGAGAGTTCATAAATTCATCATTTATTCTGAGCTCTCTGGCACACTCAAAAGAGAGTGCCCTGAAATCGGAGGAAACGGCCAGACTGAATTTCCGAATGCACCCGAAATGGTTCCATAGTAGACTCTTTTGTTAAGACATGTAGCTAGCTAGATAAACAATGAACCATAATCACAACGTTACTACCCTGCATAAATCTGCAGGTAGCTAACCAACTAGGTTCAATGTTAGCTAACTAACATTAGGCTATAGCTAGCCAAGTAAATGGTTCTTTGTCAACAATAGAAACATGTAATATCTGATAATGTAGCTAGAGAGGATTACCTAGGCATACTGACCAGCTCAAATAGACAGAAGCATGCTATATGGCAGACCAATCCAAACTCATGTCGGCATTTCCAGCCCACTCGTTATCTCAGCCAACCGCTAGAGGGAAGGTTGCTGTATTTTTCTGTGGCTAACCCAACTAGGCTCGTAATTTAACAATTATATTCGTATTTACAGATGGCATACAAGTTTGTTATTAAAGGCACGTGAAAGTTCAAATGTTCGAGAAAGCATTTCTCCCCAAAAAACGCGCTTTGATAAAAACATTTTTTACGTTCAAACGGCTATCCTGTGAAATCGTGACCTGCGACATACGCCTAGTTCCTGAAATGGGGCACCGTTGTTATAATTTCGATTTGACTTCCGATTTAGCTCAAAACACTTGGAATAATAGAAATAGAATGATTATTCTAATTCATAGTTCAAATATAATAGTGGGCACTTTGAATACAGTGTTGCTTGACATGACAATGGATGAAAATGCCAGGGAGGAGTTATTGTAACAGGGTTGGAACCAAAATGTTGTTTCCTGTGGGACACTAATCTTTGACTACATTGAATGTTCTCTCTTAGCTACTTCATGTAGCTAACATATTCACGATTTGCATATTCCTCTGATTTAGAAGATACTGTTACACAAACATGCTGATTTAGCTCTACACCATCACTGGTATTAGCTGCCTGAATAGCTAATTAGCTAGCCAGCGATAACAAGATTTAGGACCAACTTGTAAAGAAAAGACTATCGGTTTGCAGATGTAAGAAACAAACTAACAGTGTTCAGTTGCACTTCTTCACTCTGATTCACAAACGAGCATTCTATCAGCAGACAGCGCTCTGACTGTAGCTACATTTCTCCTGTACTTTTCTCAGTGGAGCCAACTCTTCTCTGGTAACAAGATTAACTTCCAGCAAAAAATTGGGAAATTGCGACATTCTTTCTATGATAAACATTTGAAATTTGACTGCCATATATCACTTTTGCAAAAAATACCTTGCCTTTTCATTATAAGCTCATTTACTTGTGTGGCTGATGGCCAAATAGTGTTTGGGTTTTCCCCTCATCAATCTATACACAATGCCGCATAAGGAAAAAGCAAAAACAAGTTTTTAGAAATGAAAAATGAAATTAAGAATCATATTTACATAAGTATTCAGACCCTTTACTCAGTACTTCGAGATAAATCCAAATAGTTCAATATTGGTTTCATCAGACCTGAGAATCTTGTTACTCATAGTCAGAGTCCTTTAGGTGCCTTTTGGAAAACTCCAAGCGGGCTGTCATGTGCCTTTTACTGAGGAATGGCTTCCGTCTGGCCATTCTACCATAAAGGTCTGATTGGTGGAGCGCTGCAGAGATGGGAGAACCTTCCAGACGGACAACCATCTCCACAGAGGAGCTCTGTCAGAGTGACCATCAGGTTCTTGGTCACCTCCCTGACCAAGGCCCTTCTCCCACGATTTCTCAGTTTGGCTGGGTGCCCAGCTCTAGTAAGAGTCTTGGTGGTTCCAAACTTCTTCCATTTAAGAATGATGGAGGCCACTGTGTTCTTGGGGAACTTCAATGCTGCAGACATTTTTTGGTAGCCTTCCCCAGACCTGTCCATCGACCCAATACTGTCTCGGAACTCTACAGACAATTCCTTCGACCTCATTGCTTGGTTTTTGCTCTGACATGCACTGTCAATTACGGGACCTAATATAGACAGGCGTGTGCCTTTCAAAATCATGTCCAATTAATTGCATTTAACACAGGTGGACTCCAATCAAGTTGTAAAAACATCTCAAGAATGATCAATGGAAACAGGATGCACGTGAGCTCAATTTCGAGTCTCATAGCAAAGGGTCTGAATACTTATGTAAATAAGGCATCTGTTTTTATTTTTAATACATTTGACAATTTCTAAAAACCTGTTTCACTTTGTCAGTATGGGGTATTGTGTGTACATTGATTAAGATTTAAAAATATATTTAATCCATTTTAGAGTAAGGCTGTAATGTAACCAAATGTGGGAAAAGTTGAGGGGTCTGAATACTTTCCGAATGCACTAACAGCAAAAAACATGCAGGTGATATTGTGCAAAAAGCGTATTTTTTTATGGTCTGCTTTTTGAAAATGCTGATTTCTCAAATCTAACGCCACCCTTGCGCACACATGCACACCTTAGAAGACAGATGGAGAAAGTTGGCTGGTGGCTATAATGACCTCCAGTATCAGAATAGTCTGCATATTTCTCTTTCCCCCTCCGCCCCCCTCTGACAACTCTTAGCCCAGCCGACTAGTCATTAGCTGAGACTTTCACTGCACAGCAGTTAGCCAGTAATGGACTGTAACACACACATTTTATATTTCTCATTAGGACAGAGTTTAGACACAGACAAGAGAGACACAGACAGGTGGCTGGTGGCATAATGTTGTGTGAAAATCACAGCAGCAGGTCTGTCTACACTTAAAAGTACAAAAATAAATCACACAAAAAATAAGAACTGAGTGAAGGAAGGAGATAATAGCACAATTCTGAGTACAACACATTTGTCATCCCTGGATTAATGGTACGTTTTCCAAGCCATTATCTTTTGCCAGCCACTCGGTGTCCTAATCTACACAGGAAGCCTGTCCGGCACTAGTGCAGCTGTAAGCAAGCGAATCGGACCTGCCAGCTACTGTTAATCGTGCCTATCAAAACCGGGTGTTCCCTGTGGCGGAATATACAGTCGGACCACTCACACGCACAAGCCTCTGCATTCATTAAAACAGCTTTTAGATTTTCAAAAATAGGCTACTGATGATGAATCCTACCACTTGTCAGTCAGTGACAGATGAAGAGGAATGGATAGTGTGTGTATGAGACGTTAGGAAGATGTAACACAACATAGGCTACTAGAATTGACATTATCAGAGAAATTACATTTAATTGATTTAAAACATTGTGATGGTTTCCCATGTCTCATTATCTGACAAAGACCACACTGAAACACCTCATGTCAGAAATAAAAGGCATTTCAAACACTATGAAGAGTGCCTTGCTTCTCCTTCTGATTCCCATTCTAGACTTCTAAACCAAAGACCACAGTTTCAGATCTACTGTTGTTTTGATATCCTGCAGTATATTCACAAAACACTCCACAACACCCTTCTCTTCTAGCCTACATTCGATCACAACAACCTTATTAAGACTCAAGAGTGGTTTGGATGATGTAGTGTCTCACACAGACGGGTGAGAGGAGGACAGAGGATGAATGTATTATCCTTACAGTCAACTACACAGAGAGACAACAATTAAGCCCTCCAGTCATATTGGTTTAGATTAGTCAGGGTAATAGCAAGCAAAGACAGAACGCAGACTGCAGCTGCAGGGACAAAATACAACGCGTTTGTGGCACCACTGTTAAGTAGCTTTCTATCTAGTAGCTGTTAATTCACGTCAGGATACACAGTATGTTGTAGCTAGACCCGCCACCATCATAGCTAACGTTACCCCATATAAATACATTAGAGACCCACATAGGCTACACACACATTTGATATTGTGATTATTAGTATGATTTTACATGCTTGATTGGAGAATGTGTCTATACAAAAAGATACTTACCTTCTCCACGTTTTCCACTGTGAAGTCGAGGGCGTCTGGCGTGGTTGCTATTCTCCCCGATGTCTCCATGTTAGCCCAACCGGCCGGTCTGTCAATAAATGACAGACGCGCTTCTTTAGCTAGCTAGCTAGCTGTCTGTCTGTCTCTCAAGCTAGCTAGCTACAGAATGCGGTACTAGTCAATTGTCCACGATTTGGATGGCTGGCTATTCTGTGTTAGCTTCCGTAGCAAATCCCTGTTAGCAAGCTGACAGACCGGCCTCAGTGAGCCCCGATTCTTCTGTATGTCTGGGGGTCACAATTTATGGCTTGATGACATTAGCTAGTTAGCATCTCGATACCCTATTGGAAAATGTGTAAAAACAACCTAGCTAGCTAAACCTGTCCTTAGCTGACGATATAAGTCATTAACATCCAAACATGCGATAGCATAAGAAATTGGTGGTAGCTATTTGTTGCTAGATATCCAGTATATAGTCGCGGTGTCTTTGCTACGACGCTGGTATAAATTATCTTCTTCTTCTTCTATAGTTATGGCGGTCCGCAAAAACATTTGAAAGGTGTATGCTGCCACCTACTGTGCAATCCATATTCCGTGGTGATGGTTTAAAAAGATCTTTGGTGATACAAAATTGAGAAAAAGGAAAAATTACCCTGGCAACTAATAGCCCTCATTTAAAAAAAACACTACCACCATTCCACTATTTAATCCTACACCAGGCCAACGGCCTGGGAGGACAGAACACTACCACTCAACACTCTTTGGAACTCTTCTACTGTAAAACCTCAAAATCCCAAGTACTTCTCTGCCACTGCCACTGCCACCACAACCTCTATTTTCTGTGACTTATGTTCCATTTCAGTAGTACAGTTGACAACCATAGCTATGAATGCGAAGCAACCCACCTTACTGAATCACATTATTATTCATATCACTCTCTATTGGCCTCTGCCTACTGACAGGGATCCTCTCAGGATCTCACCCTGTACCGATCTCCCTCTACTACTCTCTTCACTGCCTCAGCATACAATACATTCTGTACTACTCTGATCCTGGCAACCTTAACCTGCCTTTCTCTCACCGGACACCTCTGATCTCCAGCACCATGGGCTAACAGCTAACACACCAGTTGCTGTGCTTGGGTAAAATCACTGGGGAAGCCAAGCCAGGGGGGAACGGCCATATTACAACCTATGTGTTGTGATAATTGCATTGTTTGCTCTTTAACCTGTTAGTTCATATGCCTTGCCACCATGATATATAGGCCTAAAGGCTGAGACAATAAGAAGACACAGTGGCAGCATAAATTCCACCACACCTTTGTTTCATCACAAAACCGGAGAGCAACATCTGTCTGGTGGAGTCCACAAAGCATATTGCATGTAACAAACAGTTACATGACCTACAGAATAGTCAAGGAAGTTAATGTTTCCGATATTTTCGGACTACTAAACAACTATTGATGTAGAGCCCCGAGAGTTACCACAAGTCACAAAGAAAACAGGAGCTGACTCCACTATTCCAGCACCATTTCAACTTCAATATTTCATCACCATCAAATCACCTATGCTTAGTCTAATACAGTGACAACTAAAATGTTCCTAAAACAATTTAGTCCAATCCATCCATGTAAGTTAAATATCATGTGACTGTCCATAGTACTAATTTCTGTGTGTGTAAGTAGAAAAAACATGTTGACTCACACTACTTGTAGAGAAATGCCAATGCCATTCATGTTGCCGAAACGGTCTATGACTGTCATACAAAACACGCTTTTATTTTTTGTTGTCCTAGCCTACCTGGCTAAAATGCTTAGTCGCTAGCCTAACTTCCTTTTCAGGGCCAACGATTAGCCAGCTAGTTAACATTAGCCTTCTACATCTAGCTACATATTGAACTTCCATCCTCAGGCCAGGGGCACAATGTATGAATTTATGGTTGGATCAGAATCGCCGTTATAATCATTGACCAGTACAGAGAATGAAGTAAAACCACATGTCCAAATCCCTATCTCCATTCATGGCTAATTTAGGAAAGGAACCATTTTAGCTAGCTAGCCACCGGAGGACAAAAACACAACGTACTGTTTGTTGCAAGTTACAATAGTAGAATACTGAAGGTGCAATTTCAAATTGTTATTGTGCATCAGCAATTAGCCAATGTCAGCTAACATTTTTTAGATTAAGTTATTTTAGCGACCAGCTATCTAAACGTGTTATCATGGTCGAATTACTGGCTGGAGGTCCCCATTGATTTTATTAGTCAGTCCCACTCAGATATCATTTTAAAAACTGCAAACATGTCTCCCCTTTTCCTTTACTTTCACCCTATGGCAAAATGTGTAGAATTGCAGAAAATGTGCTGTAAAACGTTACAAAAAAAATTATGGGTGCACATACCGGCAGGCAACTGTGACACTTCATGAGTTGAATTTTTTTGTGGCCCTGTCGGCTGATATAGCCATCTGCTATATCATTTTCCCATGTGGATGGCTGAACGAACCAGAGGTAATTTATATCTGGCAATTCAACCTATCCGACGTTGCTTGCATTTGGCAAGCCGAGAGGTTGATGGGGTTCTTAGTCTATTTGTTCTCGTCGCTTTGTAGACTGGTTTACAGTGCAACATTGCCTCTTTGGGGCTGTTTGAAAACATTGCATACATTTTTATTACAGTAAAACGCTCTGCTATGTCATCGCAAAAATTATGGATGTACTGACAAGATACATGTCTCTCCGCCCTAACAATGCGAGGCACGGCAGGCTGTCTTGCGCCCACATATGCTTTATTTGGATTGGTGGATACATCTCATTATTGTAATACTATATTGAATATTCGATGAGGGTTGTTAACGTCATCCACCTGTATTCAATGGAGAGAGATGCTATGCTGGCCTCATAGTATGAATATGCATACCATATCGAGAAAACTCTGATACAGACTTTTTTTCTCCAAAGTTGCCGGGATGTCACGTGTCCTATTAACGTCAGTACACTCGAAACAACTTAAGCATTACGAATCTTCTATTGGATCAAATAAACCTCACGTAGCAAATAAGCCATTCATTTTTTGGTTGACCAAATTCGACACTCTCTCACTGACCTTCATGCAAAAACTCCTTGCTCCTTTCAACGAAAAACTGCCACCTGCTGGAGGGATATATATATATATATACTACCATTCAAAAGTGTGGGGTCACTTAACAATGTCCTTGTTTTTGAAGGAAAATCACATTTTTTGTCCATTAAAATAACATCAAATTGACCAGAAATACAGTGTAGACATTGTTAACATTGTAAATGACTATTGTAGCTGGAAACGGCAGATTTTTAATGGAATATCTACAGTATATCACAAAAGTGAGTACACCCCTCACATTTTTGTAAATATTTGAGTATATCTTTTCATGTGACAACACTGAAGAAATGACACTTTGCTACAATGTAAAGTAGTGAGTGTACAGCTTGTTTAACAGTGTAAATTTGCTGTCCCCTCAAAATAACTCAACACACAGCCATTAATGTCTAAACCGCTGGCAACAAAAGTGAGTACACCCCTAAGTGAAAATGTCCAAATTGGGCCCATTTAGCCATTTTCCCTCCCTGGTGTCATGTGACTCGTTAGTGTTACAAGGTCTCAGGTGTGAATGGGAAGCAGGTGTGTTAAATGTGGTGTCATCGCTCTCACTCTCCCTCGTACTGACTGGTCACTGGAAGTTCAACATGGCACCTCATGGCAAAGAACTCTATGAGGATCTGAAAAAAAGAATTGTTGCTCTACATAAAGATGGCCTGGGCTATAAAGAAGATTGACAAGACCCTGAAACTGAGCTGCAGCACGGTGGCCAAGACCATACAGCGGTTTAACTGGACAGGTTCCACTCAGAACAGGCCTCACCATGGTCGACCAAAGAAGTTGAGTGCACGTGCTCAGCGTCATATCCAGAGGTTGTCTTTGGGAAATAGAAGTATGAGTGCTGCCAGCATTGCTGCAGAGTTTGAAGGGGTGGGGGGTCAGCCTGTCAGTGCTCAGACCATACGCCGTACACTGCATCAAATTGGTCTGAATGGCTGTCGTCCCAGAAGGAAGCCTCTTCTAAAGATGAGGCACAAGAAAGCCCGCAAACAGTTTGCTGAAGACAAGCAGACTAAGGACATGGATTACTGGAACCACCTGTGGTCTGATGAGACCAAGATAAACTTATTTGGTTCAGATGGTGTCAAGCGTGTGTGGCGGCAACCAGGTGAGGAGTACAAAGACAAGTGTGTCTTGCCTACAGTCAAGCATGGTGGTGGGAGTGTCATGGTCTGGGGCTGCATGAGTGCTGCCGGCACTGGGGAGCTACAGTTCATTGAGGGAACCATGAATGCCAACGTACTGTGACATACTGAAGCAGAGCATGATCCCCTCCCTTCGGAGACTGGGCCGCAGGGCAGTATTCCAACATGATAACGACCCCAAACACACCTCCAAGATGACCACTGCCTTGCTAAAGAAGCTGAGGGTAAAGGTGATGGACTGGCCAAGCATGTCTCCAGACCTAAACCCTATTGAGCATCTGTGGGGCATCCTCAAACGGAAGGTGGAGAAGTGCAAGGTCTCTAACATCCACCAGCTCTGTGATGTCGTCATGGAGGATTGGAAGAGGACTCCAGTGGCAACCTGTGAAGCTCTGGTGAACTCCATGCCCAAGAGGGTTAAGGCATTGCTGGAAAATGATGGTGGCCACACAAAATATTGACACTTTGGGCCCAATTTGGACATTTTCACTTATGGGTGTACTCACTTTTGTTGCCAGCGGTTTAGACATTAGTGGCTGTGTGTTGAGTTATTTTGAGGGAAATGCAAATTTACACTGTTATACAAGCTGTACACTCACTACTTTACATTGTAGCAAAGTGTCATTTCTTCAGTGTTGTCACATGAAAAGATATACTCAAATATTTACAAAAATGTGAGGGGTGTACTCACTTTTGTGATATACTGTACATAGGCGTACAGAGGCCCATTTATCAGCAACCAACACTCCTGTGTTCCAATGGCATGTTGTGTTAGCTAATCCAAGTTTATCATTTTAAAAGGCTAATTGATCATTAGAAAACCATTTTGCAATTATGTTAGCACAGCTGAAAACTGTAGTTCTGATTAAAGAAGCAATAAAACTGTACTTCTTTAGACTAGTTGAATATCTGGAGCATCAGCATTTGTGGGCTGGATTACAGGCTCAAAATGGCCAGAAACAAAGTACTTTCTTGTGAAACTCGTCAGTCTATTCTTGTTCTGAGAAATTAAGGCTATTCCATGAGAGAAATTGCCAAGAAACTGAAGATCTCGTACAACACTGTGTACTACTCCCTTCACAGAACAGCGTAAACAGGCACTAACCAGAATAGAAAGAGGAGTGGGACGCCCCGGTCCACAACTGAGCAAAAGGACATTAGTGTCTAGTTTGAGAAACAGAAGCCTCACAAGTCCTCAACTAGCAGATACATTAAATAGTACACGCAAAACACCAGTCTCAACGTCAACAGTGAAGAGGCAACTCTGGGATGCTGGCCTTCAAGGCAGAGTTGCAAAGAAAAAGCCATATCTCAGACTGGCCAATAAAAATAAAAGATTAAGATGGGCAAAAGAACAGACACTACGTGGTCATCCCTACTACCTCTGATCTGGCGGACTCACTACACAAAAATGCATAGTTTGTAAATGAGTTGGAGTGTACCCCTGGCTATCTGTCCATTTTAAAAACAAGAAAAGGGTGCCATCTGCTTTGCTTAACAAATATAAGGAATTTGAAATTATTTATACTTTTAAGTATATTTTAGCATTTACATTTACTTTTGATACTTACAGTGCCTTGCGAAAGTATTCGGCCCCCTTGAACTTTGCGAACTTTTGCCACATTTCAGGCTTCAAACATAAAGATATAAAACTGTATTTTTTTGTGAAGAATCAACAACAAGTGGGACACAATCATGAAGTGGAACGACATTTATTGGATATTTCAAACTTTTTTAACAAATCAAAAACTGAAAAATTGGGCGTGCAAAATGATTCAGCCCCCTTAAGTTAATACTTGTAGCGCCACCTTTTGCTGTGATTACAGCTGTAAGTCGCTTGGGGTATGTCTCTATCAGTTTTGCACATCGAGAGACTGACATTTTTTGCCATTCCTCCTTGCAAAACAGCTCGAGCTCAGTGAGGTTGGATGGAGAGCATTTGTGAACAGCAGTTTTCAGTTCTTTCCACAGATTCTCGATTGGATTCAGGTCTGGACTTTGACTTGGCCATTCTAACACCTGGATATGTTTATTTTTGAACCATTCCATTGTAGATTTTGCTTTATGTTTTGGATCATTGTCTTGTTGGAAGACAAATCTCCGTCCCAGTCTCAGGTCTTTTGCAGACTCCATCAGGTTTTCTTCCAGAATGGTCCTGTATTTGGCTCCATCCATCTTCCCATCAATTTTAACCATCTTCCCTGTCCCTGCTGAAGAAAAGCAGGCCCAAACCATAATGCTGCCACCACCATGTTTGACAGTGGGGATGGTGTATTCAGGGTGATGAGCTGTGTTGCTTTTACGCCAAACATAACGTTTTGCATTGTTGCCAAAAAGTTCAATTTTGGTTTCATCTGACCAGAGCACCTTCTTCCACATGTTTGGTGTGTCTCCCAGGTGGCTTGTGGCAAACTTTAAATGACACTTTTTATGGATATCTTTAAGAAATTACTTTCTTCTTGCCACTCTTCCATAAAGGCCAGATTTGTGCAATATACGACTGATTGTTGTCCTATGGACAGAGTCTCCCACCTCAGCTGTAGATCTCTGCAGTTCATCCAGAGTGATTATGGGCCTCTTGGCTGCATCTCTGATCAGTCTTCTCCTTGTATGAGCTGAAAGTTGAGGGACGGCCAGGTCTTGGTAGATTTGCAGTGGTCTGATACTCCTTCCATTTCAATATTATCGCTTGCACAGTGCTCCTTGGGATGTTTAAAGCTTGGGAAATCTTTTTGTATCCAAATCCGGCTTTAAACTTCTTCACAACAGTATCTCGGACCTGCCTGTTGTGTTCCTTGTTCTTCATGATGCTCTCTGCGCTTTTGACGGACCTCTGAGACTATCACAGTGCAGGTGCATTTATACGGAGACTTGATTACACACAGGTGGATTGTATTTATCATCATTAGTCATTTAGGTCAACATTGGATCATTCAGAGATCCTCACTGAACTTCTGGAGAGAGTTTGCTGCACTGAAAGTAAAGGGGCTGAATAATTTTGCACGCCCAATTTTTCAGTTTTTGATTTGTTAAAAAAGTTTGAAATATCCAATAAATGTCGTTCCACTTCATGATTGTGTCCCACTTGTTGTTGATTCTTCACAAAAAAATACAGTTTTATATCTTTATGTTTGAAGCCTGAAATGTGGAAAAAGGTCGCAAAGTTCAAGGGGGCCGAATACTTTCGCAAGGC
The DNA here is from genome assembly GCF_013265735.2 of Oncorhynchus mykiss. NCBI lineage: Eukaryota > Metazoa > Chordata > Actinopteri > Salmoniformes > Salmonidae > Oncorhynchus > Oncorhynchus mykiss. The sequence continues at coordinate 25,488,215 of NC_050570.1, forward strand.
ACTGTAAGTATATTTAGAACCATGTACTTGTTTTAGTATTTTACTGGGTGACTTTCACTTTTACTTGAGTAACATTCTATTAAGGTATATGTACTTTTTCTCAAGTAGGACAATTGGGTACTTTTTCCACCACTGGTCTTTGTTGCACTGGACTGTCAGTTGACTAACTGTAGCCCGTCTGTTGCTTTGCACAATTTGTCAACCTCCTTTGTCCTCTTTCATCAATGACCCATTTTCAACCACTGGCCTGTCGTTAGCTAGATGTCCTTTGGGTGGTGAACCATTCCTAATACGCACAGGAAACTGTTGAGCATGAAAAATCCAGCAGCTTTGCAGTTCTTGGTACACTCAAACCGGTGCGCCTGGCACCTACTACCATACCCCATTCAAAGGCACTTAAATATTTTGTCTTGCCCATTCACCCTCTGAATGGCAAGCATACACAATCCATGTCTCAATTGTCTCAAGGCTTAAAAATCCTTCTTTAACCGGTCTCCTCCCCTTCATCTACACCGATTGAAGGGAATTTAACAGGTGATAAACAAGGGTTCACCTAGTCAGTCTATGTCAGGTGTTCATAAATGTTTTTCCAAATATATATTGTATTTTTTTCCTGTAATTTCTCTTATTCTGTAGATTGTTAGAATATTGTGCAGAAGATAAATGCTTCTCTGCCATGCTTCTCCTCATTTCATATAACTCTGCAATAGCATATAAGGGGTGCACTCAATATTGTACAAATCATATGTCCCCTATTTCTGTCACAGACTATGATAAATCTGCTGTATTCGTTATTATAATTTCAGGGCATCTCTGTCTCTCTGCCCCTCCCTGCTTCTCCTCCCTCCCGTCTCTCTGAATAGCCACCACTAGTCCCCATGTTTCATGAGCTGAAATAAAAAATCCCAATAAATGTTCTATATGCACACAAATCTTATTTCTCTCAAATGTTTTGCACAGATTTGTTTATATCCCTGTTAGTGAGCATTTCTCCTTTGCCAAGATAATCCATCCACCCGACAGATGTGGCATATCAAGAAGATGATTAAACAGCATGATCATTACACAGCTGCACCTTGTGCTGGGGGACAATAAAAGGCCACTTTAAAACGTGCAGTTTTGTCACACAACACAATGCCACAGATGCCTCAAGTTTTTTTGAGGGAGCGTGCAAAAGGCATGCTAACTGCAGGAATGTCCACCAGAGCTGTTGCCAGAGACTTGAATGTTAATTTCCTCTACCATAAACTGCCGCCAACATAATTTTAGAGAATTTGACAGTACGTCCAACCGGCCTCACAACCACAGACCACGTGAAACCACGCCAGCCCAGAACCTCCACATCCAGCTTTTTCACCTGTGGGATCATCTGAGGGGGTGCTAAGGAGTATTTTTGTCTGGGGTGCAGCCATGGGTGGGCCTGACTCTCCAGTGGGTGGGCCTGGATGCCAAGTGGGTGGGCCTATGCCCAAACAAGCCCAACCATGGCCGCATATATTAGGGCCTAATTTATTTATTTAAATTGACTGATTTCCTTATATGAACTGTAACTCAGTAAAATCTTTTAAATTGTTGCATGTTGCATTTACATTTTTGTTCAGTATACCTTTATAGTTTTTATTTCACAGCATGGGGTGTATTTCATTGTTCATTGTATTTCACTGTACACTGTAATTACATCTGCAGCCATGTACATGTGACTATTAAATGTCTAATCTAATCCATCACGCCCCTTCTATTGGCACTGGTAGTACGCGCCGTACTGGCACTGGCGATTACATCCTTTCTGACCAAAGACTAATAGTATAGGGACCATTCTAGACAATGTGAGGGCAGATAAGCATGTGAAAGACAGGCACAAAGGTTTCCACTAGTTACCACAGCCACAAAGCTTTATCATAAATTAATGAAACTAAAACATTGGCTTTTGAGGTTTTGATTTTCAGGTTAGAGTTAGGCATAAGGTAAGTGTGGTCAAGGTTAAGGTTGGGCTCTCCCCTGATCGGCCATGCATGCAGTTATTTATAGTTGAGAGGGCCACAAAGAACTAACAGATCTCTGTTGCTATCAGGAACAGAAGAGCGAACAGAGGAGACGGCGAACAGCCTTTTAATAGTTACTGGCGAGAGCGATAGAAACCAAAATCCACGTCGTGGTCTGTGCTCTAGTGACACTTAACTTGAGTTGGAATGTAAAAGGTGAGAAGCTCTGTGATTTTCACTTCTGTGCTTTCTGTGACAGTTTAAGAGTTTGTTATAATACATATAGACAGAATACATTTTAGTCCTCTCAGATCCATTTTGGCGTTTGTTACATCATGTTCCTGTGTATTGGAGAGGAATTGGACTGGAGACTGCATGACCGGAGACTGCATGGATCAACTGTGCCCTGTTTGAATATCAAAGTCTGTGTGATTTATTTACGGTATGTCGATGTCTATGTGTGTGCATCAGTTTCTAATTAGCTTTTACAGTTCTGCCTTTAGCAATTATTTAAATTTGTTTATTACTCCTCTTCTCTCTAATCCCGACTGGTCTTATATTCGTTCTCTGTTAGTTTGTAGGTCTGCACTGCCTCTCATTCTCTGTCTTACAGGCATAGTAAAGACTTAGGAGCGTGTGAGAGATGCAGGTTATGACACTGTTAATAAGTGGTATAGGCTTACCACGATAATTTTAACTACTTCTGAATCCGTTATCTCTATTAATCCATCATTTTTATTAAGTGTTTCTAAGCAAGCACTTCAAAGTCTACATCCGTTGTATGTGAAAAATACAATTGTATTTTATTTTATGGAGCAATAACAGTCACTAAAAGGCTGTCTTGTTGGTCTGCTGAAATTAACAGAGATGTTATTCACAGACAGTTCAGCATAGATGCTAGTTCACACACACACAGTCATCTTCTGAGGACAAACATGGGGTGTGGTAGGGTTGGACCCTGGTTACCATGGTGTTGTTCTATCTGTATGGTGCAGATGAAGGAAATGAGGGATGGAAGCTGCCTTTGTCCAGTGTTCCTCTGCCCCCTCCTGCAGAAGGGACCTACCTGATTAAACTAATCAAGAGCAAATAGGTGTGCTGGGCTGGAACTAAAATGTAAAGAAACTGTGAAGAATCAACAACAAGTGGGACACAATCATGAAGTGGAACGACATTTATTGGATATTTCAAACTTTTTTAACAAATCAAAAACTGAAAAATTGGGCGTGCAAAATTATTCAGCCCCCTTACTTTCAGTGCAGCAAACTCTCTCCAGAAGTTCAGTGAGGATCTCTGAATGATCCAATGTTGACCTAAATGACTAATGATGATAAATACAATCCACCTGTGTGTAATCAAGTCTCCGTATAAATGCACCTGCACTGTGATAGTCTCAGAGGTCCGTTAAAAGCGCAGAGAGCATCATGAAGAACAAGGAACACAACAGGCAGGTCCGAGATACTGTTGTGAAGAAGTTTAAAGCCAGATTTGGATATAAAAAGATTTCCCAAGCTTTAAACATCCCAAGGAGCACTGTGCAAGCGATAATATTGAAATGGAAGGAGTATCAGACCACTGCAAATCTACCAAGACCTGGCCGTCCCTCTAAACTTTCAGCTCATACAAGGAGAAGACTGATCAGAGATGCAGCCAAGAGGCCCATGATCACTCTGGATGAACTGCAGAGATCTACAGCTGAGGTGGGAGACTCTGTCCATAGGACAACAATCAGTCGTATATTGCACAAATCTGGCCTTTATGGAAGAGTGGCAAGAAGAAAGCCATTTCTTAAAGATATCCATAAAAAGTGTCGTTTAAAGTTTGCCACAAGCCACCTGGGAGACACACCAAACATGTGGAAGAAGGTGCTCTGGTCAGATGAAACCAAAATTGAACTTTTTGGCAACAATGCAAAACGTTATGTTTGGCGTAAAAGCAACACAGCTGAACACACCATCCCCACTGTCAAACATGGTGGTGGCAGCATCATGGTTTGGGCCTGCTTTTCTTCAGCAGGGACAGGGAAGATGGTTAAAATTGATGGGAAGATGGATGGAGCCAAATACAGGACCATTCTGGAAGAAAACCTGATGGAGTCTGCAAAAGACCTGAGACTGGGACGGAGATTTGTCTTCCAACAAGACAATGATCCAAAACATAAAGCAAAATCTACAATGGAATGGTTCAAAAATAAACATATCCAGGTGAATGGCCAAGTCAAAGTCCAGACCTGAATCCAATCGAGAATCTGTGGAAAGAACTGAAAACTGCTGTTCACAAATGCTCTCCATCCAACCTCACTGAGCTCGAGCTGTTTTGCAAGGAGGAATGGGAAAAAATGTCAGTCTCTCGATGTGCAAAACTGATAGAGACATACCCCAAGCGACTTACAGCTGTAATCGCAGCAAAAGGTGGCGCTACAAAGTATTAACTTAAGGGGGCTGAATAATTTTGCACGCCCAATTTTTCAGTTTTTGATTTGTTAAAAAAGTTTGAAATATCCAATAAATGTCGTTCCACTTCATGATTGTGTCCCACTTGTTGTTGATTCTTCACAAAAAAATACAGTTTTATATCTTTATGTTTGAAGCCTGAAATGTGGCAAAAGGTCGCAAAGTTCAAGGGGGCCGAATACTTTCGCAAGGCACTGTATCGTTTCCTCAAACCAGAAAGGGAAGATGCAGGCCATCTGGGTGTGTTCATAGTTCCTAAATAGTTCCTAGACATAGTTCCTAGACCGTAAGGTTCCCTACATACGTGTGTCTGCCATGGCTCCAAGATGTCAAGCATGCTTTCTAACCAAAGCATAGCAAATTCAGGCCCAAACCAGAGCCTCTGGTTGCAAGGCAAGCACTGTCTCCTATTGTACCAAGGATTGCTACAGTGTTGTGTGTCCAACATCCATGCTCTCTCTCTCTCTCTCTCTCTCTCTGTGTGTGTATGTGTTCAGCAGGAGAGGGACTGAGAAGGCTTAGGAACAATCAGTTATTTATGTCGCTGCTGCACTCTTGTCTAGCTGTCGCCACCTCTCGCTCTCGACTCTCCTCTCATGCTTCTCTCTTTCACTCACATCTCTGCCTCTATCATCTTTCTCACTCACCCATCCTTCTTTTAGCCATCTTACATTCTCTCTCTTTCTCTTTCTCAGCTCTATTTAGCAGAGTGTATAGTCTACAGTCGCTAAGTAAGAACAGGAAAGCACAGTTTGACATTTGAAAATGTTTTATTGCGGGACAATGCTGTCAAGTTCTTCAAGTTGGAATTCAAATGAACAAGGAAATAGCAGAGTCACAGGGTGGTGTTTGCTGCTGGTACATGAGTGTGGAAACGCAGTTGAATGGCAAAGCCTGCAGTGGGCTGCATATGCTGTCAACAGGTCACTAAAGTGATACTGTCACTGAGGTGACATCCAGTCAATCTATAGCAGGGCTTCTTAAACCTTTTCAGCCTGGGATCCAAGCTAAAATGAGAAATTCTTTGTTTTCCTGGGACCCAAGCTTAGGAAAATATGCAACTATACGTAAATATCGATACATTTCATTGCCCTTATGCCAAAAAAAAATGCAATATAGACAAAAGCAAATAACAATGAAATACCCATAAATATATTTTAATGTTTATTTTTCCTCATTAAAACACTGATTGATCACATCACACAGATGTAGACCAGAAAACACACACATACACACAGTCCTAATGAGAGGTGTGTGGCTGGTTGAAGTTTTCAACCTGCATGTCTATTCTCTGATCAGTTTTTGACAGTGCAACACTGAGGTCATGCTCAGCATTGACACTGTTTCTGTACTTGAGAACCCTGACTTGCATAGATAGGTATGTGGTGCCAAACTGGATCAGAACATCTACTGCTTTCTCAGTCAAGCAGGAGGCAACTTCCTGCTGCAGATGAGCAACCCAGAACTGTGTGAGTATTTGCCTCAAAAAGCATCTTGCTTCAATCAGTTTATTCCAGTTCAGAATTTAAAAAAAGCATTACTTGTAACAGCAACAGTTACAACCTAGACTGGTTTTCAACAATAATTTCTACTGTAACATGTACAGTAGACCTGATCACTTTTCATCTTCATCTGTACCGTTTCTTTGGGTTGCACTATCAGTAGCTAGTTAGCTTGCTTTGGCTAACGTTAGCTATAAACTGTGTAACTACAATGCCAAGGGATTGTTTGAAAGAGAAACTCACATTTAACGTTGCTACTATGAGATAGTATTCCCTTATTTCTGCTTATCATCTGTTATAAAATGAAAACAATGACTTGCTAGTTGACTTACTTTTTGACTTACTTTTCCACTTTCGAAGCACTGTTTCCTGAAGCATTCTGCCCTGTTCTGACAGAACTCTCAGGGTGTACGGTCATGTTGTGCCTGGATGTTTGATCAGGACGTGTCGTTTTATAAATGTGTTCGTTTTGAGAGACTTATTACTAAGCACTTCCCCACACAAAACACATTGTGGGCGCTCCTCATTATTTCTCAAAGTTTTTAAGAAAGATACAAAAAATCATCACTGTATTTGCGTTTCATGACAATTGAGCTCAGTCAGAACTTGTGATTAGAGTCCATTTGATGATAGCTTGAACCACAGCCCTGCAGCGTGTGGGTCGCGGAGTGATTGTTCTTAACTGACTTGCCTAGTTAAATAAAGGTTAAAAAAAATAATAATAATAATAATTATAGCATGCATTAACTTGTGTGGCAATTGTGAGACAGAACGGCAGAGCCATGACAAGTCAGTTGACTCCTTGAACCCAGGTGTTTTCAGGTGTATTTTTGAGACCACACGTGAAGGAGATTACAGGCTACAAAGGCATTATGACGACCAAGCAATTTTTAAGGGTACATCAGGCACGATCCAAAACAAACTATTGGATTGTATGTATGAAGCATACAGAGAAGCTATAGCTAAGGTGTGTGACTCATTTTGCGTCTGTACAGGCAGACGAGACTACTGACGTCTCCTGTAAATCACAGATGGTAATAGTGCTGCGCTACAATGTTACCAGACAACAGTGTGTGTGAGTTTTTTGTTGAGGTGAAAGACAAAACTGGTGTCGGCCTCTCCAACACCATCAACAAGTTCTAGTGCCACTGAATGTCAAGGTGATGCTGGTTGCTCAAAACTACGACAGGACAGCGGTGATGAGTGGTAATGTACGTGGTGTCCAAACGCTACTGAACGATTCCTTTCCAACCACCCGCAGAACTCCAGTGTGCTACCAAGCTATGGCCTGTGGGCAACCAGGAGATGTTGAAAAGTGAGCTGTTCACTGTCTACTGGCATCCTGAGCTGCACACTGGAAACACAGCACTTTCTTTATTGAAATCACTCTACAATAACAACCTGCAGGAAGCGTTGTCTGAGACAGTCTCTCTTCTCAAAATCAACATCACCACTCCGATGACAACCGGCGAGTCAGAGAGAAACTTTTCCACCCTTAAAAGGATAAAAACCTTCATACGCAATTCCATGGGCCAGAAAAGGTTAAATGCATTGGCCATGTTATCAATCCAAGAGGACTTCATCCAGAGAATGCCAGACTTTGATGTCAAAATAATTGAGCGAACTTTGTGTTCAATTGAGCATAGCACAACTATGGTGAGTCCATAAATATGTCTAGTATGCTGCTGCATAAGTGATGTAATATGACAGATGTATACTGTAGCTAAGAAAGTAATACTAAGTGTATGTTGTGTAGAAAGCAGTTGGTAGCCCATATGCCTCACCCTAAGAATATGGTCCCTTTCCCCCCTTAGAACTTAGCCTAGTGTTCTGACTTGGTGGTGCACATGTGGCCTATAGCCTGTTTTAGAGAAATCACATCTTCAAATATTGTAATAGCTTTCATTGTCTACTTATGTACCCTACTGTTCAGACTTGGTTGTACACATCTAGCCAATAGCCAGTTTAAGAAATATCTTTGAATATTGTAACAGATTTCATTGTCTGCTTACCTGCCCCCATTGTAAGAGCTTTCATTGTCTGCTTATTAATATTGTCCCCCTGTTAATATAGCCTACTGTTCGGACTTGATATACAGGGAGAATACTGTAAGAACAGCCCACGTTCTGAATTATGTCGCTGTCCATTTCAAAACTGCTGAACAAATAGGCATATAGCCTACTGTTCGGACTTGGTTGTGCACATCTAGCCTATAGCAAGTTTTAGAGAAATGTAATAATCTAATATTGTAACAGCTTTCATTGCCTGCTCACCTGCCCCCATTTTAAGAGCTTTCATTGTCTGCTTATGTTCCCCTGTTAATTGAGCCTACTGTTCGGAATTGGTTGTGCACATCTAGCCTATAGCCAGTTTTAGAGAAATGTAATAATTTAATATTGTAACAGTTTTCATTGCCTTCTTACCTGCCCCCTTTATTTATTCTATGATTCTGACTTGGTGTACAGGGAGAAAACTGTAAGAACGGCCCATGTTCTGAATTATGTCACTGTCCATATCAAAAGTGCTGAACAAATAGGTGGCATATAGGCTACATCCATCTCAGCTCGCTCATGTCTTAATCAAACCGCTTATCATCAAATATATGCCATAGTTTGTACATCTGCATTGTTATATTGCTTATATAAGTCTATCTCATTAGTGTCTTGTTCATAATTTTAGGCAACGTTAGAATTATGCATTTAATTGTTTTTCTTAGTTTGTGTGTTATAATTAGCTCTGATTTCTCCACAAGGAGGGTGGTAAGTTACCCAACATCATGATATTATAGTATCCCCTCCTCGTAACCATGTTTTCCTGTGACAGTCAATTCCAAATCAAATATTTTTATTCAACAAAAAGTTCAGTAATAGACCCATGTAATTCCAGTTCATATTGCGATTGTTGTTTTGTTTGCGCAATGCGCTGTCAGTGAATCTGTATATTATCTATAAAAGTGGATCCTTGTGATTGTATTGTTCCTTTTTAGACCACACGGGCCTAATAAAATACTTCAAATGGTAGAGAGTGAAATGACAGTCATGAAGGTAAGACAATTTAGAACATTTCAAGAACTTTAAAAGTTTCTTAAAATGCAGTCGCAAAAACCATCAAGTGTTATGATTAAACTGGCTCTCATGAGGACCGCCACAGGAAAGGAAGACGCAGTTACCTCTGCTGCAAAGGATAATTTCAGTAGCGTTAACTGCCCCTCAGATTGCAGCCCAAATAATTGCTTCACAGAGTTCAAGTAACAGACACATCTCAACATCAGCTGTTCAGAGGAGACTGCGTGAATCAGGTCTTCTTGGTCAAAATGCTGCAAAGAAACCACTACTAAAGGACACCAATAAGAATGAGACTTGCTTGGGCCAAGAAACATGAGCAATGGACATTAGAACAGTGGAAATCTGTCCTTTGGTCTGATTAATCCAAATTTGAGATGTTTTGGTCTTTGTGAGACGCAGAGTAGATGAACAGATGTTCCCACCGTGAAGCATGGCGGAGGAGGTGTGTTTGTGTGGGGGTGCTTTGCTGTTGACACCATCTGATGTATTTAGAATTCAAGGCACACTTAACCAGCATGGTCACCACAGCATTCTGTAGCGATATGCCATCCCATCCTGTTAACGCTTAGTGGGACTATAATTTGTTTTCCCAATGGGACAATGACCCAACACCTCCAGGCGGTGTAAGGGCTATTAGACCAAGAAGGGCTATTAGACCAAGAAGTGATGGAGGGCTGCATCAGATGACCTGTTCTTCACAATCACCCGACCTCAACCCAATTGAGATGGTTTGGGATGAGTTGGACCGCAGAGTGAAAGAAAGGCAGCCAACAAGTGCTCCGCAGTTGTGGGAACTCCTTCAAGACTGTTGGAAAAGCATTCCTGGTGAAGCTGGTTGAGAGAATGCCAAGAGTGTGCAAAGCTGTCAAGGCAAGGGTGGCTACTTTGAAGAATATAAGATTGAAAATATGCTTTGCTTACTACATGATTCCATATGTGTTATTTCATTGTTTTGATGTCTTTTATTATTCTACAATGTAGAAAAGAATAAAAAAAATCAAGAGAAACCCTTGAATGAGTAGGTGTGTCCAAACTTTTGACTGGTAATGTATGTAAATGTAAAATTTCTAAAAACCTGTTTTTGCTTTGTCTTTAGGTAGTATTGTGTGTAGATTGATGAGAAAAAAAATATTTAATCAATTTTAGAAAAAGGCTGTAATATAACAAACAATATGTGGAAAAGTCAAGGGGTCTGAATACTTTCCGAATGCACTGTATGGGGCGGCAGGGTAGTGGTTAGAGCGTTGGACTAGTAACTGGAAGGTTGCGAGTTCAAACCCCCCGACAAGGTCTGTCGTTCTGCCCCTGAACAGGCACCTGCGCTCCCGTAGCAGGCCTTGCGCGCAGACAGACGCTCCTGACACGATGAGCTCCAACTCCAGAAAGGTGTAGAAAAAAATAAAGGCCTTCTCAATCCGAAATCTTTGTACAGGTAAATTTCATAAAACAGAGACTGATATCTAAAAATAATAATTGTTATATACAGCAACCACCTTCACATAAAAAGTATTTGAGCAGCCCCGGACATACCCAGGGTCAGTGCCAGTCTGATGGGAAAGAGGAAGTAACAGGGAGGTCCTGGCCTGGAAGAGAGAGAATCAGGGAAGGAATTTGGACTTTTAGTTATAACAGGAGAATAGGAGTGTTCTTGCTGAAGCAGCATAAGGCAGGGGCAGAACGACACTGTTCCTAGGCCGTCATTGAAAATAAGAATTTGTTCTTAACTGCCTGGTTAAATAAAGGTAAAAAAATAAAAATACATTTTGACACCAACTGTGATTTACTCACTCCTATAAATTTCACATGTTGGTGCTCATGGTTCCTTTTACATGGAAATTACCATATGCATATTAATATTTTCCATGATGGCAGTCCTCCTTTAAAATTCAACTGAATCTTATTATCAGCATGTCCCCCATGTCAATTTTTTTTGCAGACATAGACTTGTGTTGAATAATACATGTTACAACTATTCTCCCTTACCATCTATTTCAGTAGACCATCAATTATCCCTGTCTGCACTTCTTTAAAAATAGAGGAGTCATAGGAAATTATCCTAACTGGTCCTGAAGGGATTTAATGGATCTGTCAGTCTTCTGGAAAACGAGGACCATCTGACATCAGAAATGCATAACTCACAGATGGGTTTATTTCAGAGAATGTGAACATTTTGTTTCATGTCTTTCCTTATACTGCTTCAGCAAGAACACTCCTATTCTCCTGTTATAACTAAAAGTCCAAATTCCTTCCCTGATTCTCTCTCTTCCAGGCCAGGACCTCCCTGTTACTTCCTCTTTCCCATTCAGACTGGCACTGACCCTGGGTATGTCCGGGGCTGCTCAAATACTTTTTATGTGAAGGTGGTTGCTGTATATAACAATTATTATTTTTAGATATCAGTCTCTGTTTTATGAAATTTACCTGTACAAAGATTTCGGATTGAGAAGGCCTTTATTTTTTTCTACACCTTTCTGGAGTTGGAGCTCATCGTGTCAGGAGCGTCTGTCTGCGCGCAAGGCCTGCTACGGGAGCGCAGGTGCGCACTGAAGGCTAGGAGCGGAGAAGTGGTTATCGGATTGGAAAACCTGATGCACCGTGGGCGGTGGGAACATCTACCGTGTTCTACACGACGTCTATTGGTCGTTGCACACCTGTGCTGAAATACCTCTAAACCGGCAATGTGTATATGTTACTGTGTCTGATCTTTACTCCATGCCATCCTGGATTAAATAGGCTGAATTAATTATGTTCGCTTTATGCCCTACAGTTTGCAAACACTCCGACGAGACCATCATGTCGATACCATCAGGAACTTGGTCTCTCTCTCTCTGCAATTACATTTGTACCACTCTCAAACGCAATTGGACCTGCACTTGATGGCATACAACCAAAATCTCAAACTATTGAATTACTTTCTTTCTGTGTCGAAAGACTCGTTTTATTCACAATGGTGCTGGCTCCACCAAGTCCTCAAGCATTGGGCAACTGAGATATTGTTATGCTTTTATTGTTCATCTCTGGTAATGTGCGACCAAATCCTGGGCCAGTAGATACCACGTAATCCCTACCGACTCCCTATGATTTTTAAAACAGAGCAGGTTTTGGCCTCATGCATGTAAATGCCAGAAGTCTATTTCCAAAAATAGACATGATTAGAATATGGCCCGAAACGACAAAATGCAGACGTAGATGTTTTATCAGAAACTTGCCTAAAGAAATCTGTGTCAAATAACTCGATTTCTATTGATGGGTACACGGTTTTTTAGAGCGGATCAGATGAGTAAAGGAGGAGGGGTTGCAAGTTATGTCAAATCTGAGTTTAACACCTCTGAAATTCTCTAGATTACCAAAGCCAAAGATTTGGAATTGCTTGCGGTTAAAGTGAATATGTCTAATGTCTAAGTTACGGTGCGTGAATGAGGACCCAAAAGCGAATTAACGTAAACAGAGCTTCTTTAATAACAAAACAAACGTAGGCTCAGATGGACCGGCAGATTCCGACAGGACAGGACAAGGTTGCAGCAAACATGACGATAGTCTGGTTCAGGCATGAATAACACAAACAAGAATCCGACAAAGACAGAAACAAAAACAGAGAGAGATATAGAGGACTAATCAGAGGGAAAAAGGGAACAGGTGGGAAAAGGGGTGACGAGGTAGTTAGGAGGAGACAAGGAACAGCTGGGGGAAAGAGGGGGAGAAAAGGTAACCTAATAACGACCAGCAGAGGGAGACAGGGTGAAGGGAAAGGACAGAAACAAGACACAACATGACAATACATGACAGTACCCCCCCACTCACCGAGCGCCTCCTGGCGCACTCGAGGAGGAAACCTGGCGGCAACGGAGGAAATCATCGATCAGCGCACGGTCCAGCACGTCCCGAGAGGGAACCCAACTCCTCTCCTCAGGACCGTACCCCTCCCAATCTACTAGGTACTGATGACCTCGGCCCCGAGGACGCATGTCCAAAATCCTACGGACCCTGTAGATGGGTGCGCCCTCGACAAGGATGGGGGGGGGGGGGGGGAAGACGAGCGGGGGCGCGAAGAACGGGCTTGACACAGGAGACATGGAAGACCGGGTGGACGCGACGAAGATATCGCGGAAGAAGAAGTCGAACTGCGACAGGATTAATGATCTGAGAAATACGGAACGGACCAATGAACCACGGGGTCAACTTGCGAGAAGCGGTCTTAAGGGGAAGGTTCTGAGTGGAGAGCCAAACTCTCTGACCGCGACAATATCTAGGACTCCTAGTTCTACGCTTATTAGCAGCCCTCACAGTCTGCGCCCTATAACGGCAAAGTGCAGACCTGACCCTCTTCCAGGTGCGCTCGCAACGTTGGACAAAAGCCTGAGCGGAGGGGACGCTGGACTCGGCGAACTGAGATGAGAACAGCGGAGGCTGGTACCCGAGGCTACTCTGAAAAGGAGATAGCCCGGTCGCAGACGAAGGAAGCGAGTTGTGGGCGTATTCTGCCCAGGGGAGCTGTTCTGACCAAGACGCAGGGTTGCGAAAAGAAAGACTGCGTAAGATGCGACCAATAGTCTGATTGGCCCGTTCTGCTTGACCGTTAGACTGGGGGTGAAAGCCGGAAGAGAGACTGACGGAAGCCCCAATCAAACGGCAAAACTCCCTCCAAAATTGAGACGTGAATTGCGGACCTCTGTCCGAAACGACGTCTGACGGAAGGCCATGAATTCTGAAAACATTCTCGATGATGATTTGTGCCGTCTCTTTAGCAGAAGGAAGCTTAGCAAGGGGAATAAAATGAGCCGCCTTAGAGAACCTGTCGACAACCGTAAGAATAACAGTCTTCCCCACTGACGAAGGCAGTCCGGTGACAAAATCTAAGGCGATGTGAGACCACGGTCGAGAGGGAACGGGAAGCGGCCTGAGACGGCCGGCAGGAGGGGAGTTACCGGACTTAGTCTGCGCGCAGACCGAACAAGCAGCCACGAAGCGACGCGTGTCATGCTCCCGGGTGGGCCACCAAAAACGCTGGCGAATGGAAGCAAGCGTACCCCGAACGCCAGGGTGGCCGGCTAACTTGGCAGAGTGAGCCCACTGAAGAACGGCCAGACGAGTAGGAACGGGAACGAAAAGAAGGTTCCTGGGACAAGCGCGCGGCGACGGAGTTTGAGTGAGTGCTTGCTTTACCTGCCTCTCAATTCCCCAGACAGTCAACCCGACAACACGCCCCTCAGGGAGAATCCCCTCGGGGTCAGTGGAGGCTACTGAAGAACTGAAGAGACGAGATAAAGCATCAGGCTTGGTGTTCTTAGAGCCCGGACGATAAGAAATCACGAACTCGAAACGAGCGAAAAACAGCGCCCAGCGCGCCTGACGCGCATTAAGTCGTTTGGCAGAACGGATGTACTCAAGGTTCCTATGGTCAGTCCAAACGACAAAAGGAACGGTCGCCCCCTCCAACCACTGTCGCCATTCGCCTAGGGCTAAGCGGATGGCGAGCAGTTCGCGGTTTCCCACATCATAGTTACGTTCCGACGACGACAGGCGATGAGAAAAATACGCGCAAGGGTGGACCTTGTCGTCAGAGAGGGAGCGCTGAGAAAGAATGGCTCCCACGCCCACCTCTGACGCGTCAACCTCGACAACGAACTGTCTAGTGACGTCAGGTGTAACAAGGATAGGTGCGGATGTAAAACGATTCTTGAGGAGATCAAAAGCTCCCTGGGCGGAAACGGACCACTTAAAGCACGTCTTGACAGAAGTAAGGGCTGTGAGAGGGGCTGCCACCTGACCGAAATTACGGATGAAACGACGATAGAAGTTCGCGAAGCCGAGAAAGCGCTGCAGCTCGACGCGTGACCTAGGGACGGGCCAATCAATGACAGCTTGGACCTTAGCGGGATCCATCTTAATGCCTTCAGCGGAAATAACAGAACCGAGAAATGTGACGGAGGAGGCATGAAAAGAGCACTTCTCAGCCTTCACAAAAAGACAATTCTCTAAAAGGCGCTGGAGGACACGTCGAACGTGCTGAACATGAATCTGGAGTGACGGTGAAAAAATCAGGATATCGTCAAGGTAAACGAAAACAAAGATGTTCAGCATGTCTCTCAGGACATCATTGACTAATGCCTGAAAGACAGCTGGAGCGTTAGCGAGGCCGAAAGGAAGAACCCGGTATTCAAAGTGCCCTAACGGAGTGTTAAACGCCGTCTTCCACTCGTCCCCCTCCCTGATGCGCACGAGATGGTAAGCGTTACGAAGGTCCAACTTAGTGAAAAACCTGGCTCCCTGCAGGATCTCGAAGGCTGAAGACATAAGAGGAAGCGGATAACGATTCTTCACTGTTATGTCATTCAGCCCTCGATAATCTATGCAGGGGCGCAGGGACCCGTCCTTCTTCTTAACAAAAAAAAACCCCGCTCCGGCGGGAGAGGAGGAGGGGACTATGGTACCGGCGGCAAGAGCTACAGACAAATAATCTTCGAGAGCCTTACGTTCGGGAGCCGACAGAGAGTATAGTCTACCCCGGGGGGGAGTGGTTCCCGGAAGGAGATCAATACTACAATCATACGACCGGTGTGGAGGAAGAGAGGTGGCCCTGGACCGACTGAACACCGTGCGCAGATCGTGATATTCCTCCGGCACCCCTGTCAAATCACCAGGCTCCTCCTGTGAAGAAGAGACAGAGGAAACAGGAGGGATAGCAGACATTAAACATTTCACATGACAAGAGACGTTCCAGGAGAGGATAGAATTACTAGACCAATTAATGGAAGGATTATGACAAACTAGCCAGGGATGGCCCAAAACAACAGGTGTAAAAGGTGAACGAAAAATTAAAAAAGAAATGGTTTCGCTATGATTACCAGAAACAGTGAGGGTTAAAGGTAGCGTCTCACGCTGAATCCTGGGGAGAGGACTACCATCCAGGGCGAACAAGGCCGTGGACTCCCTTAACTGTCTGAGAGGAATGTCATGTTCCCGAGCCCAGGTCTCGTCCATAAAACAGCCCTCCGCCCCAGAGTCTATTAAGGCACTGCAGGAAGCTGACGAACCGGTCCAGCGTAGATGGACCGACAAGGTAGTGCAGGATCTTGAAGGAGAGACAGGAGTAGTAGCGCTCACCAGTAGCCCTCCGCTTACTGATGAGCTCTGGCTTTTACTGGACATGAAGTGACAAAATGACCAGCAGAACCACAATAGAGACAGAGGCGGTTGGTGATTCTCCGTTCCCTCTCCTTAGTCGAGATGCGGATACCTCCCAGCTGCATAGGCTCAGCACCCGAGCCAGCAGAGGAAGATGGTAGTGATGCGGAGAGGGGGGCAACGGAGAACGCGAGCTCCTTTCCACGAGCTCGGTGACGAAGATCAACCCGTCGCTCAATGCGAATAGCGAGTTCAATCAAGGAATCCACGCTGGAAGGAACCTCCCGGGAGAGAATCTCATCCTTTACCTCTGCGCGGAGACCCTCCAGAAAACGAGCGAGCAAAGCCGGCTCGTTCCAGCCACTGGAGGCAGCAAGAGTGCGAAACTCAATAGAGTAGTCTGTTATGGATCGATTACCTTGACATAGGGAAGACAGGACCCTGGAAGCCTCCTCCCCAAAAACAGATCGATCAAAAACCCGTATCATCTCCTCCTTAAAGTCCTGATACTGGTTAGTACACTCAGCCCTTGCCTCCCAGATTGCCGTGCCCCACTCACGAGCCCGTCCAGTAAGGAGAGATATGACGTAGGCGACACGAGCAGTGCTCCTGGAGTAAGTGTTGGGCTGGAGAGAAAACACAATATCACACTGGGTGAGGAACGAGCGGCATTCAGTGGGCTCCCCAGAGTAACACGGCGGGTTATTGATTCTGGGCTCCGGAGATTCGAAAGCCCTGGAAGTGGCCGGTGGATCGAGGCGGAGATGGTGAACCTGTTCTGTGAGGTTGGAGACTTGGGTGGCCAGGGTCTCAACGGCATGTCGAGCAGCAGACAATTCCTGCTCGTGTCTGCCTAGCATCGCTCCCTGGATCTCGACGGCTGAGTGGAGAGGATCCGAAGTCGCTGGGTCCATTCTTGGTCGGATTCTTCTGTTACGGTGCGTGAATGAGGACCCAAAAGCGAATTAACGTAAACAGAGCTTCTTTAATAACAAAACAAACGTAGGCTCAGATGGACCGGCAGATTCCGACAGGACAGGACAAGGTTGCAGCAAACATGACGATAGTCTGGTTCAGGCATGAATAACACAAACAAGAATCCGACAAAGACAGAAACAAAAACAGAGAGAGATATAGAGGACTAATCAGAGGGAAAAAGGGAACAGGTGGGAAAAGGGGTGACGAGGTAGTTAGGAGGAGACAAGGAACAGCTGGGGGAAAGAGGGGGAGAAAAGGTAACCTAATAACGACCAGCAGAGGGAGACAGGGTGAAGGGAAAGGACAGAAACAAGACACAACATGACAATACATGACAAGGACTCCCACATCACTGTAGTCGGCTGCTACAGACCGCCCTCGGCCTCGGGATAAGCACTTAACTCTCTTTCTGATGTCCTACACAAGCTAAATTAATTGTTTTAGGAGATTTGAACTGGGACATGCTTACATCTGTATCGGACTCTTTTGAAGAACTATGTGACTCGACTCTGAATCTCGCTCAATTAATTAATGCGCCTACAAGACCGAATCACAGAGCACCTAACAAATCAACGCCATTGGACATTATTCTAACGAATACCCCTCACAAATACACATCGACTGGGATATTCTGTAATGATGTCAGTGATCACTGTGCAATTGCTTGTGTTAGAAATACAAAAATGACCAAAGCCAAACACCGTTATATTTTAATTAAAGACATTTTAGACAGTTTGATGAGCAAGCGTTCTTACATGATCTGTACCATAATATTGACAGAGTAAATCTGATTCCCGATGTTGACACTGCCTGGGACTATTTTCATATTACATTTGTGTGATAAGCATGCCCCTATGAAGAAATGTTGAATCAGTGGAAGGGACAATCCCTGGTTTTCAGATAACTTGGCAGAATTTATTAGAAGAATAAATATCTCTTGGGCTCAAGCTAGACAATGCTCCTGTTGACTGGGCCTCGGTCAGGGCGCTAAGAAACAAATGCACAAGATTGATCAGGAAGTCCAAATCAGATGACTATTTAAATGCAGTCACAGAGAACCTAAACAACCCTACCAAGTTCTGGAAGCTAATCAAATCAGTGTCAGGTTCTAATGTATCCTCTGGCCTTCCTGGCCATTTAATGATGGATTCTAATGAAGTGAAGGATAAAGCCGATATTGTCAGGGTTTTTAACAAGCACTTCATATCTGCTGGTTCAGTTTTTGATCATGGTGGTGCCTAGGCCTCTAATGTAAGCTCTGTTACTGTCAACTATGATATAGGCGCTTAAGTTAACCATTTTAACTTTGAAGCCTGTTTCTTATACTGAGGTCTATAAAGAACTAAAAGGCTAGAGACACTAAAAAGTCTGCAGGTCCAGACAACCCGGACCCCTACGTTTTAAAGATAGCAGCTGGTATTATTACTGAATCTGTGGCTCACATTTTCAACTTGAGTCTCTTTACCAATTCCATACCCAGCATTTGGAAATCAGCTCATGTCCTCCCACTGTTAAAGGGTGGAGATCCCTCAGATGCTAATAACTATCGTCCTATCGCTAAACTCCCTATCCTGGCCAAAGTCTATGAATCCCTAGTGAACTCACAGTTAAAAAACTTCTTAATTGAAAAGAACATACTGAGCGAGGTTCAGTCTGGCTTTAGATCAGGGCAGAGCACCACAACTGCAGCGATGGCAGTGGAAAACAACATCATTAATGCACTTGATAAAAAGCAACATTGTGCTGCACTGTTTGTGGATTTATCAAAGGCCTTTGACTCAGTTGAACGTTAATTGTTGCTAGCTAGACTCAGACACATTGTTCTCAGTGAAGGGGCAGTACATTGGTTTAGGAACTATCTTTCTGACAGAACACAATGTGTATATACTGACAATCAGAAGTCTAGATTTCTTGAGATTAACAGAGGTGTAATCCTGTGTTCTCAATTTTTATTAATGATTTGGGAAATGGGATGCAACCAGCAAAGTTACATCTATATGCAGATGATACAGTCATATATTGATTTGCTCCTTCTCTGATTCAGGCTGCTGAAGAGTTCCAGACTGCTTTTCAGTCACTGCAGGCCTCCCTTTATGGTCTCAAACTGGTCTTGAATATACAAAGAAATGGTAGCTTATCCATTGAAAAAGTGTCATCCTACAAATACCTAGGTATTTGGTTGGATGGCAAGTTGTCCTTTAAAGTTCATGTGGATAATCTTGTGACAAATCTTACATTGAAATTGGGTTTTTATTTTTGTAATAAGGCTTGCTTCCCGCTTATGGCTAGAAAGAAGCTTGTTCAGGGCACTTTTCTCTCTGTAATTGATTATGGTGACTTGTTGTATATGCATGCAACCTCCTCCGTCTTACAGAGACTGGACTCTGTTTATCATGCATCTTTGCACATTATTACAAATGCCAAGTCACTCACCCACCATTGCACATTGTACCATCACTCACCCACCATTGCACATTGTACCAAATGGTAGGTTGGACTTCACTTTATATGCACAGAAAGATACATTTGTATGTGTTCATCCACAAAGCCCTTTTAGGTAAACTCCCTCTTTACCTCTGTAGTCTGGTTTCCTTCACCACCAGCAGTTACCATACCTGGTCTGCTAGGTGGTTGCTACGTTACCATGCCCGGTCTGCTACGTGGTTTCTAGTTAAAGTCCCCAGGACATTCACAGTATTAGGCAAGACTGCCTTCTCTTCTTGTGCACCAGATGCATGGAATAGCCTACAATCCATGCTTCATCTAGATATGTTAGTGCCACTGAATTAATTTTTAAAAAATAGATGGGAGACTCTGTTACAGAGGAGTGTAAATGCTTTTTCTAGGCTGGATCATGTTGTTGTGTTGTATGTTTGAATTATGTAATATATTGATTGTTGCTGCCTTCTTGAGCAGGTCTCCCTTGAAAAAGAGACTCTGGGTCTCAACGGGCTTTTCCTGGTTAAATAAAGGTTAAATAAATGTAAATACATTTTCTCTTTCTCCCTCTCTCGCCTGTACATCTCCTCATTTGAATTCCATGCTGTCACTGTCACTTGTCCACTCAAGCTTAACATTGTTGTCATCTATCGCCCACCAGGTGACCTTAGAGAGTTACTCAATGAGCTTGACACCTTGATAATCAAATTTCTTCATGATGGCTCACCACTCTACGTACTTGGTGACTTCAACCTCCTGACATCTGCCTTCGATTAATTTATTTTCAACTCTCTTTCCCCTCCTTGCCTTTTGACCTTTCCCAGTCCCCTCTCATCTTTAGTAGAGGCTGTTCACCTACTAAGCTCACTGCAATTTCTCTCCAGGTCTCTGATCACTAATTTCCTTTTCTGTCTCCCATTGCGCCAACCCTTGGCGCACAGCCCCTACCCAGATGGTAATGTGCTGTCGCAATCTTTTCTCTCTCTCTCTCCCACTACTCTCTCCTCTTCTATCCTATCATCTCTCTCTTCTGCTAAATTCTTCTCCCTCCTGTCACCGAATCCTGCCTCTTCAACCCTTCTCTCCTCCCTTTCTGCATCCTATGACTCGCACTGTCCCCTTTGCTCGGCCCTCTCCTCCTGCTCCAAGGCTGAGTGACTCATTGCGAGCTTACAGAACAGGGCTGCGGGCAGCTGAGCAAAAATGGAGGGAAATTAATATTTCCGAGGACCTATCATTCTTCCACTCCCTCCTCTCTGACTTCTCTTCCTCTGTATCCACTGCGAAAGCCACTTTCTATCACTCATAATGTCAAGCTTCTGCCTCTAACCCCATCTTCTCCTCCCTCATTAATCTTCCATCCCCTCCTCCTCCCTCTCTACTGAAGACTTTGTCAACCACTTTGAAAAGAAGGTTGACGACATCTGCTCCTCATTCACTCAACCTATTGAGTCCACTGATCCCACAGACCTACCCTATGCCTTGACCTCTTTCTCCCCTCTCTCTCCAGATGAAATCCTGCGACTAGTGAGGTCTGGCTGCCCGACAACCTGTCTGCTCAACCTCATCCCCTCCTCCCTTCTCCAGACTGTCTCTGGAGACCTTAGGCCATTCCTCACTTCCCTCATCTCATCTCTGACCACTGGTTGCATTCCCTGTCTTCAAAATGTCCCAAGTCGCTCCCCTCCTCAAGAAACCAAGACTTAACTTCTTTGATGTCAAACTACTGGTATCTCTTCTTTAAAAAAAAAATCTAAAATAGTTGAGTGTGCTGTCTCTGACCAACTAACTATCTTGCTATTTTCCTCAAAATGATCTTCTTGACCCTAACCAGTCAGGCTTCAAGACGGGTTACTCAACCGAGACTGCTCTTCTCTGTGTCACGGAGGCTCTCCTCACTGCCAAAGCTAAATCTCATCCTCCTAGATCTGCAGTACAAATGAGATGAGCAAAGCAGTATGTAAACATTATTAAACGTAATGAAATATAGTATGTTCTATGTATGGCCTTAAACGGCAGTCATTTATGACTGAGAGTATATGACCATGACTGGGCATTTAAACATATCTGTATTCATTCATCATCAATAGTGTCTCTCAGGACTTACTCACATTTTGTTTCATGTTTTGTGTAATTGGGAAAATTCTCAACCCCTGATACAGTTTGGAAATCATCTTTAGAGGTTTTGTCAGACTGCCTTAAAATAGTTTCTATCCTTGACACTTCTGGCTTGTCTAGTGTTTGCTGCACAGAGAGAATAAAGTGTTGTTCCCCTCAGCTCTGTCACAGACTGGTTCATCATGGCTGCCTGACCCTTCTGAGACCCCTGTCACTATCTAATCCTGCTAAGATGAGGCATGACAAAGACTTACCTTGGTGTACATTTATGTATTATATTATCCAATAATAGAATCAACAGTTCAATAATAGAAATTACCATTATTCCCAGATCCCAGACTGTAGCCTACCCATCAACTCAAGATGGAACTTTGTATCCATTCACTGATTGTTATAATATACTGCAAAATTCACCTGAGCTCCCAAGACTGGTCTTCCCTGGCTGTCTGACCCTGCTGAGACACCTGTCACCATCTTATCCTGCTAAAACATGATGAGCATAGTGTTGTGTGCTGACTGTGCACCATGACAGTGAAGCTTGTAGAGCTGTTTATACCGTGCCAGTGTAAAAAGTAGGGAATTAGCTAGAGAAGCTGACAGATCAATAACTTTACATTGCAATACTGACGCTAATAAAAACTCACATTGCGATGTCAAAAAATGTCAGAATATTGGTCTTCAATTGTTTGGCCGCTGGTTTCGTCATTTGATTCAGTTCTAGTGTGATTGAGGCAAACATTATATCTAAAGTTAGTGAGCAAACTAGCTAACGTTAGACAACTTTTGGATATCTCTAATGCTACATCAACTGGCAAAGACTAGCCAAGTTAATTTACTTCTGTTGAACAGGACAAAACAAAGGCTACGAAACATTTCCATACACACAACAGCTGTTAGATACTGCTACCTGACAGATAGCTAGAGGCTAGAGCTGAACTGGCTGTGGTAGCTAGTGCTAGCTAGCTAGCTAGTCCATTCACTTCACACAGAACTTTAGTCTAGAGGGGATGAAACATTAGCTAACGTTACATGTCAGTTACACTACTAGCTCAGCACTGGGAATAAATACCTTTTTTATCTATAAAGTCTAACCACATTTATCTTGCCAGCTACATCAGTAAAATAAAGAGTAACCAGTTTCTGCTTGCTTTTACAACTCAGAGAAAAAAATTCAACACACACAGACAGCAGCTGTCTCTGTTCATCTCTCCCGTGCCGGTCCTATTGAGTACCACAGTATGAGTCATAATACCCATAAAATCTAGTGGTCAAACATGGAAATGATTCCAATAGTTTTTCCACCATTCATTTTTCCACAGGGTATTTTAGAAGAACTTCATATAAGGTCTGTGTTTTTGTATGCTTACCCTTGCTTGACGTTTTGATAACCACGTAAATCTCTCTCGGACAAGGTCACTTTTATCAATATATTTGCCTGCAATTGCGCTTCAAAAATGGAACGCTAATTAGCCCCTAATGTGCCTATCATACAGAACCACACATCCTGTTGCAAGCTTTGACATCATCACTTAAGGTAGTGTTGCAGGGTTGAGAAAAGCCTACATTCCTCCACGCAAACTCTCAGCAACAAGTAGCAAGGAACCTAACAAGTGAAGTCAAATAGAATAACTAGTAAATAATATAGCCTTTTTGTAGTTTCTAATTTAAATAATTGATATCTTATATTTCTTGTGTGTATTGTTGTTTAGCATCTTTCAAATGACCTACCTTCAGAATTTTTGAATTACTAGAATTGTTTTAATTACCTTGACCTTTGTAGCTAACTATTGTTAGCTAACCTTAGGTCTCTCCGTTGATCAGAAGCAATGATTGTTCTGTGCTTTGTACAAGATTGTAACCACTATTCTGATAAGCACACGTTCATTTGATTGTGTTCTGACCTCTGTAAGCGAGAGGCATTGCTGGAGCCGTGTCACAAGGTAAGCCATGTTTGCTAGCTGCTAACAAGCTATTTTGGTAAGGCCAAAGATCTGTGGTTAGCTAGGTGCTTGTGAAAATTAACTAGATAACCACTGACTGTCATTACGTGTACAATGCATGTTACCTTACAAGGAAAAAGAAAACGAGCACAGGCTAGCATAATGGCTGTTGTGACCTTTTTATTGACACATTTTTTGTGAGCTAGCCAAATAATTAACTTAAACTCCCGGTTTGTGTAGTCATACTTTTTCACGTGGTGACATGCTAGCTAGCATTATCCCAATGTTTACCACCGTTCGTGTAGTCAGACCTTCTAGCTAACATTAGGCCGGCACCATGGCAAGGATAATTGGTTTAGCATGTCACCACTTTGAAAAGTCTGACTACACGAACAGTGAGCTAATGTTAACTAGTTAGCTAGTTAAATATTCACCTGGTGGGTTAACTAGTTAGGTACCTTGGTTGGCTAGTTAGCTAACGTAAACTCATCCCATTCCGTACAAATGTGCGCAACCGCAACATTCAAACGAGGCTACAAAGAAAACTAATGGGACTGTAGCGACTGTTGACGTCAAAATCGGGGGTGTGAACTAGGTTTCTATTCAAGCGTCGATCGACATGGTAATGGCTCTATAGTATTGGAGAAAAGTTTAAAAAACGGACCCTCCGTTACATCGTGACGTGTCATGTCGTAACGTACAACAGGCATAAAGCAACTATTCCTGTCTTACAATCTCTCTCCACCAGGTGTAGCACTTCTCTCATCCTCTAAAAACAAGAAATGGACAGTGACGGGGGTAAGGGGGGATACCTAGTCATTTTTTGCGTCATCATTGCATGCGATCATCATTCTCAAAGCCGCTGTTTACTTCTAAGATCACTTTAGCACCACCCTAAAAACCTGATTCAAATTCGACACAAACCTTCAAATAGGTATGTAATGACACATTATATAAACTCTTTGTAGTGTTTTATTTATATTTTATAGGTGATAAGTTGGACAGATCGAGTGAAAAAAAGCAATTTTCCCACACAACATCTCTCCTTCTCACTATCACGCATTAGTTTTGTTTCCCCACCCGCCATTTTTTAAAGACCCGACGGGGCTCATTGTCTTCTTGAATTATGCAGAAACGGATAGCGTTTGGGGTCATGTAATTGATTTTGTTGGAATGGGGAGAAATTGTGCTTTACAATGGTATTGACATTACAGTTGATCTGGAAGTAGTATGTTTTTGGGCCGCTAAAATTAGGTCAAATGTACGGACCAAGGCGATGTACAAAAGTGAGTGAGTTTACATTACATAGGTAAAAATCGTTTTGTCGTTTTGCCCCTGAACAAGGCAGTTAACCCACTGTTCCCCAGTAGGCCATCATTGTAAATAAGAATTTGTTCTTAACTGACCCAGTATTTACCAGAAAAGGTAACTCATCCACCATGGCAACAGAGGAAGATCCAGACACTTCCACCATGGCAACAGAGGAAGATCCAGACACATCCACCAAGGCAGAAGAGGAAGATCCAGACATATCCACATGGCAGACGACATTCCTCGGCCGAGGAAGAATGTAGGAGGTTGCTGTCTGCACTGTTGCATAATGTTCTCTCTGAGGTGTATCTTGAGGAAACATTAGCGCAGTTGAAGGTTCTACAGGAGAATCAGCTGTATTCAGCATCACAGCTGTCTGATAAAATACTTAGAATGTAAACAGGGCTTACAGACAAAGACATGTTTAACATTGTTGTTGAATAGTTGGAAGGTTACAAGGACTGCATTTTCTACTTTGCCAATTGGAGGGTTGAGGTGCTGTCATTTGAGGGTAAAGTGTTTTTGGTGCTTAATCAAGATGTGTTACAGCTACACCAACTTGCACCTGACTCAACTATTATGTTGTAGTGCAAGCACTGTCAGCAATGCTACCATCACTTTCATTCACGTGATCTACAAGCTTTTTTTCAGTAGCATCATGAAAACTGTTCCAAGTCGGAAGAAGAACCGAACGTCTTTTCAGGGGTCCAGCAGAAACTGCAGGATAGTCATTGACTGTACTGACATAGAAGTTGTTACTCCAAGTCAGATGGGTCTACAGAAGCAAACCTACTCTGTGTACCATTCAATGCACTCCTTCAAGCTACTCCTGGGAGTTGCACCTAATGTGGTGATAACATACGGCAGTGATCTGTATCCAGGATCTGTGTCGGACAAAGCCATTGTCCAGAAGTTGGGGTTTGAGAAGATCTTCAGATCTGGAGACATGATTTTGGCAGACAAAGGCCACAAAAGACATTGCAAGAAACAGGATCCATGTTGCGAGGGCAAATGCTTGACTAAAAGATTTAAAAATCCTGAGATTCATCCCACCTTACCTGTGTTATTATAGTAATGGGCTGGTGCAGACTTGCTGTGCACTTTTAAACTTCCAAGACCCACTCATCAGAGAAGTAGCTGTTGATTGGGAAACAAGAACAAACAATGAGGCATGAGAATTGGGTGTTGAGGGACCACTTGTCACATTGTCCAAGGTCGGTTTGCACTATGATAAACAAGGCATTTCCTGTCCATTTCCAGATGACATGGCTTTGAAAAAGACCCACCACTGACCAAATGTCTTTGTTTTCCAGTACAACAGGAGTGCATCCCTCAGGCCATCCGGTGCATGGACATCCTGTACCAGTGTGTGTGCCCTCAGGCCCCTACTCCACCGCTACCACATATCTACAGTATGTTATTGTGTGTGTATGCATGTGTCTGTGCATATGTTTGTGTTGCTTCACAGTCCCCTCTGTTCCATAAGGTGTATTTTCTGTGAAGAGACCTCTGGTGGCATGTCTTGTGGGGTATGCATGGGTGTCCGAGCTGCGCGCTAGTAGTTCAAACAGATAGCTCGGTGCATTCAACATGTCAATACCTCTCATAACCCTGTTCTGAGCTAACTGCAATTTATGTTAGGAGGCTTCCATTAAAGAACACCCTCTGTGTTCTGTTAGACAGGTAACTTTTTATGCACAATATAGCAGGGGGTTTAAAGCCATAACACAAGTTTTCCAGTAGCAGACTATGATCGATAATGTCAAAAGCCACAGTGTCTAACAAAACAGCCCACACAATCATTGTATCATAATTTTCTCTCAGCCAATCATCAGTGTAAGTGCTGTGCTTGTTGAATGTCCTTCCCTACAGTATAAGCATGCTGAAAATGTGTTTGTTTACTGTAAAATAGCATTGTATCTGGTCAAACACATTTTTTTCCAAAAGTTTACTAAGGGTTGGTAACAGGCTGATTGGTTGGCTATTTGAGCCAGTAAAGGGTGCTTTACTATTCTTAGGGAGCGGAATGACTTTAGCTTCCCTCCATGCCTCGGGGAACACACTTTCTAGTAGGCTTAAATTGAAAATGTGTCAAATAGAAATGGCAATATTGTCTGCTATTATCCTCAGTAATTTTCTGTACAAGTTGTCAGACCCCGGTGGTTTGTCATTGTTGATAGACAACAATAATTGTTTCACCTCTTCCACACTCTACAGAATTCAAAATTGCAATGCTTGTCTTTCAAAATTTGGGCAGATTTACTTGGATGTGTAGTGTCAGTGTTTGTTGCTGGCATGTCATGCCTAAGTTTGCTAATCTAGTCAATGAAAAAAATCATTAAAGTAGTTGGCAATATCAGTTGGTTTTGTGATGAATCTGATTTAATGAATGATGGAGCTGAATTAGCTTTTTTTCCACAAAATGTCATTTTAAGGTGCTCCAAAGCTTTTTACTATCATTCTTTGTCATTTATCTTGGTTTCATTGTGTAGTTTCTTCTTTTTATTCAATTTAGTCACGTGATTTCTCAATTTGAAATATGTTTGCCAATCGGTTGTGCAGCCAGACTTATTTGCCTTTCCTTTTCCTTTTGCCTCATCCCTCTCAACCATACAACTTTTCAATTCCTCATCATTCCATGGGGATGTAACACTTTTTACAGTCATTTTCTTAAGGTGCATGCTTATTAGTAACTGTAATAAGACATTTCATAAATTTCAGGCAGTGTCTGTTTGCTCCTCATTACACACCATCAACAAACAAATATTATTTACATCAACAACATAGGAATCACTACACAATTAATTGTATGACCTCTTACACACTATATTAGACCCAGCCTTTGGAACTTTAATTTTCCTAAATATGGCTACTATGTTGTGATCACAACATCCGATGGATGTGGATACTGCTTTCAAGCAAATTTCTGCAGCATTAGTAAAGATGTGATCATTACATGTTGTTGATTTTATTCTGTGGTGGTTAATTTGTATTATCAAATGAGGAGAGACAAACTTATCACACAAGTCAGAGTTATTGTAACGGTTTTCTTGATGAGAAGGAGAGTCGGACCAAAATGCGGCGTGTCTATTGCAATCCATGTTTAATGAAGTAACACACTAAACAAACACTACCAAAACAATAAACTTAACGAAAACCGAAACAGCCTATACTTGTGTAACCTAACACAGAACAATGACACTAAGGACAATCACCCACGACAAACTCAAAGAATATGGCTGCCTAAATATGGTTCCCAATCAGAGACAACGATAAACACCTGCCTCTGATTGAGAACCACTTCAGACAGCCATAGACTTAGCTAGAACACCCCACTAGCTACAATCCCCATACATACACACCACCTACAAAAACCCATGCCACACCCTGGCCTGACCAAATAAATAAAGATAAACACAAAATACTTCGACCAGGGTGTGACAGAACCCCCCCCCTAAGGTGCGGACTCCCGAACGCACCTCAAAACAATAGGGAGGGTCCGGGTGGGCGTCTGTCCATGGTGGCGGCTCCGGCGCGGGATGTGGACCCCACTCAATGTCTTAGTCCCCTCTCCTCGCGTCCCTGGATAGTCCACCCTCGCCGCCGACCATGGCCTAGTAGTCCTCACCCAGAACCCCACTGGACTGAGGAGCAGCTCGGGACTGAGGGGCAGCTCGGGACTGAGGCAGCTCGGGACTGAGGGGAAGCTCAGGCAGGTTGATGAATCTACCAGATCCTGGCTGGCTGGCAGATCCTGGCCGACTGGCAGATCTGGGAGAGTCTGGTCGACTGGCAGATCTGGGAGAGTCTGGTCGACTGGCAGATCTGGGAGAGTCTGGTCGACTGGCAGATCTGGGAGAGTCTGGTCGACTGGCAGATCTGGGAGAGTCTGGTCGACTGGCAGATCTGGGAGAGTCTGGTCGACTGGCAGATCTGGGAGAGTCTGGTCGACTGGCAGATCTGGGAGAGTCTGGTCGACTGGCAGATCTGGGAGAGTCTGGTCGACTGGCAGATCTGGGAGAGTCTGGTCGACTGGCAGATCTGGGAGAGTCTGGTCGACTGGCAGATCTGGAAGAGTCTGGTCGACTGGCAGATCTGGAAGAGTCTGGTCGACTGGCAGATCTGGGAGAGTCTGGTCGACTGGCAGATCTGGGAGAGTCTGGTCGACTGGCAGATCTGGGAGAGTCTGGTCGACTGGCAGCTCTGGGAGAGTCTGGTCGACTGGCAGCTCTGGGAGAGTCTGGTCGACTGGCAGCTCTGGCTGCTCCATGCTGACTGGCTGCTCCATGATGACTGGCAGCTCCATGCTGACTGGCAGCTCCATGCTGACTGGCAGCTCTGGCTGCTCCATGCTGACTGGCTGCTCCATGCTGACTGGCGGCTCTGGCTGCTCCATGCTGACTGGCTGCTCTGGCTGCTCCATGCTGACTGGCTGCTCTGGCTGCTCCATGCTGACTGGCTGCTCCATGCTGACTGGCTGCTCCATGCTGACTGGCGGCCCTGGCTGCTCCATGCTGACTGGCGGCCCTGGCTGCTCCATACTGACTGGCGGCCCTGGCTGCTCCATGCTAACTGGCAGCTCTGGCGGCTCCTTGCAGACTGGCAGCTTTAGCGGCATCCTGCAGACAGGCAGCTCTGGCGGCTCCATGCAGACTGGCAGCTCCATGCAGACTGGCAGCTCCTTGCAGACTGGCAGCTCCTTGCAGACTGGCAGCTCCTTGCAGACTGGCAGCTCCTTGCAGACTGGCAGCTCCTTGCAGACTGGCAGCTCTGGCTGCTTCATGCAGACTGACATCTCAGGCTGCTCCATGCAGACTGACAGCTCCTTGCAGGCTGGCAGCTCCTTGCAGACTGGCAGCTCCTTGCAGACTGGCAGCTCGGGCTGCTTCATGCAGACTGGCAGTTCTGGCTGCGCTGAACAGGCGGGAGACTCCGGCAGCGCAGGAGAGGAGAGAGGCTCCGGCTGCGCTGAACAGGCGGGAGATTCCGGCAGCGCAGGAGAGCAGAAAGGCTCTGGCTGCGCTGAACAGGCGGGAGACTCCGGCAGCGCAGGAGAGGAGAAAGGCTCTGGCTGCGCTGAACAGGCGGGAGACTCCGACAGCGCAGGAGAGGAGAAAGGCTCTGGCTGCGCTGAACAGGCGGAAGACTCCGATAGCGCAGGAGAGGAGAGAGGCTCTGGCTGCGCTGAACAGTCGGGAGACTCCGATAGCGCAGTAGAGAAGAGAGGCTCTGGCTGCGCTGAACAGGCGGGAGACTCCGGCAGCGCAGGAGAGGAGAAAGGCTCTGGCTGCGCTGAACAGGCGGGAGACTCCGACAGCGCAGGAGAGGAGAAAGGCTCTGGCTGCGCTGAACAGGCGGGAGACTCCGATAGCGCATGAGAGGAGAGAGGCTCTGGCTGCGCTGAACAGGCAAGGCGCACTGTAGGCCTGATGCGTAGTGCTGGCACAGGACGTGCAAGGCTAGGGATGGGCACAGGAGGCCTGATGTGTGAGACTGGAACCAACTTCACCAGCCGACTAAAACGGACCTCAGGACGAGTATGGAGCGCTAACCCAGGTGCCATCAAATCCCTGACACGTTCCGTCAGGCGAATTCTATGCAAAATGCACCAACACAGCAACTCTCTCATTTCTCTCTCCTCCAATTTCCCCATTAACTCCTTCACAGTCTCTGTTTCGCTCACCTCCAACACCGGCTCTGGTTCTGGTCTCCTCCTTGGCTCCTCACGATAAACAGGAAGAGTTGGCTCAGGTCTGGCTCCTGACTCTGCCACACTCTCCCTGAGCCCCCCCCCAAGAAATTTTTGGGGGTGACTATGGGGCCTCCGTCCGCGCCGCCTTGCTTGCTTCGCAAACTCCATTCTCCTATATCCTTCCGCACACTGCTCCATCGAATCCCAGGCGGGCTCCGGCACTCTCCCTGGGTCGGCCGCCCACCTGTCGATCTCCTCCCAAGTCGTATACTCCATACTGTACTCCTCTTTGGGCTGCTCCTGTTGTTTCTTCTCCCGCTGCACCTTTGGGCGGCTACACTCCCCTGGTTTAGCCCAGGGTCCTCTCCCGTCGAGGATTTCCTCCCATGTCCAGAAATCCTTATTGCGCATCTCCTCGCGCTGCTCCTGCCTGTTGACACGCTGCTTGGTCCCTTTGTGGTGGGTGATTCTGTAACGGTTTTCTTGATGAGAAGGAGAGTCGGACCAAAATGCGGCGTGTCTATTGCAATCCATGTTTAATGAAGTAACACACTAAACACAAACACTACCAAAACAATAAACTTAACGAAAACCGAAACAGCCTATACTTGTGTAACCTAACACAGAACAATGACACTAAGGACAATCACCCACGACAAACTCAAAGAATATGGCTGCCTAAATATGGTTCCCAATCAGAGACAACGATAAACACCTGCCTCTGATTGAGAACCACTTCAGACAGCCATAGACTTAGCTAGAACACCCCACTAGCTACAATCCCCATACATACACACCACCTACAAAAACCCATGCCACACCCTGGCCTGACCAAATAAATAAAGATAAACACAAAATACTTCGACCAGGGTGTGACAGTTATACTTAAACTGAATCTTTATTAGTGAGAGCTTTGCAGTAGCGATGATTTGTTGAGAGCGAGACAAAAGTGCAAAGGTCTTTTATAGCCAAGATACACCCCTTTCAACCTACATGATGAACAACAGATATATAGAATGGGTCACAAGGTTAAGATCTGTATGAAAGATACCTATAATACATAGCAGACAGTATCTGCTATGTCAACAGTTTTCATTGTATAGACCAGTGTCTGGCCCTCCGACTCCAAACTGGAACCATCTCTCCCTGGTACGGTATAAACAGAAAACATTAACCCATGCTCTGGAATGCTCTTTAGGTGTTATCACCCAAACGACATCGTAAATCTCCTGTCAGTGTTATCCTCAGTAGAACACACACACAATAGTTAAGAATAGTCTATTCTGTTGAAATAAAACAACCATTTGATGCAATAAAAGTATTATAACATAATCTTGCTCTCACAATTCCTAGGCTGTTTATTCCTGTGCTGTTTAACTACCCTGGTAGGTTGACTGATAACCTGAACGGTTACAGTTTGCAGCCACTGGTTACAGTTTGAAGCTTTTTCTTGAGTGGGCAGCTTGATGAAAGGCAGTCATTATTTAAATCACCCAGAAAATATATCTCTGTTGATATCAAATATATTATCAAGCATTTCACACATATTATCCAGATACTGATTGTTAGCACTTGGCGGTCTATAGCAGCTTCCTAACCAGAATGTGCTTTAGGTGAGACAGACGAGCCTGTAGCCATATTACTTCAACAGTATTTAACATGAGATCCTCTCTAATCTTTACAGGAATATAGTTCTGAATATAAACAGCAACACCTCCAACATTGGCATATCTATATTTTCTGTAAATGTTATAACCTTGTATTGCTACAACTGTATCGTCAAAGGTATTATCTAAGTGAGTTCCAGAGATCAGAATAGGAATGTCATCGGTTACTAGCAAGTTATTGATTTCATGGACCTTGTTTCTTAAGCTACATATGTTAACTTTTGGATGCTTATTTTTATTGCTTTACTGGGAACATTAAACAGAAGTAGATATGCTCATATTATTTATGTTAGTGCAGTGTGAGGCATTCAGGACAGTTAGAGGGACATATGTTGTGTCTACCAACGCCCTTGGTGTAATGTACATTTGCTGAAGCATTATGACTACAATGTGTCACAATGGTAGGTATTAACTGAGCTGGGCTTGGGTCATTGATAAGTCATTGTCTCAAAGCAGCCTTATAATGCTGTGAAAGGATCCAGGAGCCCAAGTGATTTTGGTGGATCCCACCCTCCTTATGAAACATGTTTTGTTTCCAAAAGGTATCGAAATTGTCAACAAAAGTTACACCCATTGAGCTGAAATAATCACGTAGCCAGCCGTGAAGAGAAAGAATCTTGCTAATGCGTTCAATACCACGATCCAGAGAGGACAGGGACTCTTATGCTCATCCTTGAAAAATGTCATAAGGTTTGAAATAGACACCAAAGTTGACATACTTTACAAACAATTAACTAGGCTAAGTATAACAAAATACTTTTTTGATCTACTGCTCTGCTCACTAGCTAGCTAAAGTGTAGTCAGTGGCGAGCTAAAATAGAGAAAGGGAACGTAAGAAGTTCAACCCTTTATTCAATTACTTTCAATACAGTGCATGGATTCATCATGGATTGGGCATAAAAGGTCTCTGATAGCGCACTGGTATATGGTAGCTGATTTTGTCGGCTTTGTAGTCTCGAGAAATCCTTCACCTTGTCAGTCTGTCGTGAAAAGAGCAGGTGTTCCTAATGTTTTATACACCCAATGTATGTTATAGTGTATATGTGTGTGTGTGTATATATAGTATATGTTCCACTAACCCCAGCAGGGGAGCCAGTGTTCCATAATGGCGCACCTGCCCTGGACCCTCTCCTAGCTGGACTAGTGTCAGCCTTCATCGTCACTGCAGCCATCATCACCCTGCTCCTTTTCATTAAACTGCAATGACGGGACCTGCAGCCTGAGTTCCACACGCTCCAGGACCTGCCTATGGTGAGACAGTAGAACACAAGTGGTTAGGTGAAGAGCTAGTGTAACGCTTAACAGTAAAGAGACCTGAAGACTTGTGATTGCTTTAGTCTTGTTTTGTGAGCTATTACAATAAGTAGGCATTGTTAGTATTTACTTCACTCACCGCCTGTCTCCTGGACCAGTGCTAACCGTTCAGCGTTTACTCGTGTTCCTACTGATATCCTGTTGCGTTTTCCCCTGTTTAAGATGATATGATGGAGGATACTCCCCTGTCCATGTGCAGCCTCTGATGGAGATGGAGAGGACACAGTCTGACCTGATGGTTCAGCCAAACGGACCCCCCCAGACCCTCTGTCTCTGACCAGGTGGAACAGCTAGAACCCCACAGACCCTCTCTTTCTGAACTGGGGCTGTGTATCTATAGTCCAACCTGATCTATTCTCCTTCTCCCCTGTCCTCGTCTCCTTTCCTTTATCTGCACTGACATGAGAGAAATAGACTGGTGAAAGCCAGTCCCTGGTAGGCATCCTCCATATTGCTTATATTGAGCCTGTGATTTCAGATCAGTGCAGATGGAGAATGGGGTAGAGGGAGGCGCCATTTTAGACCATTGAGATGCAACCTTGAAGTTCCTTCTCCACCTTTGTATCCGTGCGAAACAGTAGGGTTCTGAGTGTGAACAGCTCTCCTCTTGATCTGTGTGGATCCCAGGTTTCATCAGCAGCACTCCCACTTTTACATTCTACATTCTAGGGTGCACTTTCAGTCAGCTGTGGTTTGGTTGAGTGGTCAGTAACGAAGGATCATCTCTCAACACCAGTTAGAGCCTGGTAGGCTCCTTGTGGCTGGCTATAGTGTCGTACAGTACGGTTGCACTTTACGAATTGAAAACGAGTTCCTCTCTAAAGGTCCTGCTTGTTATTGTTCATTTTTTAAATCTTCTCTTGTTTATTTATTGGGAGACATGTCTCTGGTGCTTTTAGCTCAGTGGGCTAACCCAGCCTTGTGGCGTGCAGACAGCCTGGGTTCAAACCTGGTCAGTCACACTTGTAAAAGGGGGAGGGGTCTTTGTCTGAGTATCTTTAGTACCTTTTATAGAGCTTTAATGGACTCTCTTCATCGCCACCAGAGATATAGACAGAGTGCAAGTCAATACAGAGGAAACTCCATGTCAGCTCAAAACATTTCATGCTAGTTAAAATTCTACATTTCAAAGCAAGCGTTCTTAACTCTGAGACTGGGTTGTCCATCACTGTAGTTCTCACAGCCAGGCCCAGACCCAGATCTATGCTCTTACATGTCTGGGTCTTAGTCAGGAAGAGCTTTGGGAAGATTCAACAGAAGAGACTTCACTGGTGACATGACTGTTTCCAGCTGAATTTGAGCAGTTGTCTTTCAATACAATTCACTCCTTGTTTTAATCATGTAACTACATCGCACGAGGGTAACTTGTTGCCCAATATGTTAAGTCAGTCAGTGCTAGCCACTACCATTAGTAGTCCATTTACTGTCTCAAGGGAAGGGAACTCCATGAACACAGACATGGTAAATGTATCACACAAGTTCAGAGAGAAACTCTTATGTAAAGCTTTTATGAGGATAAGGCTCTATTAATGTGAAGATAATAGTGTGTGTGTGTGTGTGTGTGTGTGTGTGTGTGTGTGTGTGTGTGTGTGTGTGTGTGTGTGTGTGTGTGTGTGTGTGTGTGTGTGTGTGTGTGTGTGTGTGTGTGTGTGTGTGTGTGTGTGTGTGTGTGTGTGTGTGTGTGTTAGACACAAAGGAAAGAAGAACACCCCCACACATTCCTTCCTTCCCTACCCCCACCTTATTGGGGAGACTAGCTGTGTGTGTCACAAAGCAGGATCAAAGAGAGCCAGAATACTCTCCTAAATATTCTGAAATAACTTCATATTTCGGACTTCATAAAGATACTGGTAGATAGACTGTGGACAGGTGGATACTGATAGATAGAAATAGACATGGTTTAACTGACTCAACACTCACAACAGCACATACAAGTTGATCTTTTTTAAAACGAATTAGCTATAGTTATTTCTATTTCTGAATGTTTATCAAAGTTAGCTAACTTAGAGTTCCTGCTTGGGATACCGCCCTGTAGTTGACAGATTTGTTGGTTGCAGACCAACAAGTCAAGGGGTTTGTTGTCGTGCCACTCATCTGTATCAACGGGACTAAAGTCATAGTTGAAACCAAGTGGTTCTATTTGAGTTGAATGATAGTTCATTTGCACCCCATGTATTAGTAGCTCCATATATGAAGTGCCAAAAAGCAGGTTAAAGAGAAACAGAGGGTTAAACCACTCAGATGAGTTTGTGTGTTTGTATTTTGCCTGCTGTGCGTGTTGTAAAAGTAGGTGTGTTGTCTCTCCTTGAGAATCAGACTCCTGATCTCATCCTTCAGCTCTGATACAGATGCCCTGCAGGACACACAGAGATAGCATTATTACACACGCACACACACCTGATCTGCTCAGAGTGTGTATATTGAAAGACAGTTGGTCAGGTCAAAGCTGTGGTTTCTGTAGCTCTGTCAGTTCCTCTAGTGTCTGGGGAAAGATACTTTTTAGAGGTTAGGGGTCGGGAGTCACTCAAATTACCTTCATCCATTCTTTTATTATTAATTTGTTCATTCCTTCATACCTTGCAGCTGCATTCATACTGGCCCCTCATCTCTTTGGCCTCCGACTGCTGAAGAAACATGTCCTCCTCATGCCTCCCTGTCACACGCATACTGTAAGATGAAACAGAAGTAGGTGTAAGCAAGACTGTGCTTGCCCTTCTTACAGAGACCAGCGCTGAGTCTGAGATGTGTAGTCCTGCAGAAACAACCTGAGAACAGAGTTTGAGTGTGTCCACCTCTCTCCTCAGATGATCCAACTACTCCCTTTGCAGTTTAGATGTGGTGTTGGAGGGCCAGTAGGAGGCCCCCTTTCCTCTGGTCAATAAAAAAAAAAAATCCCCAATGCCCCAGGGCAGTGATTGTGGACATTGCCCTGTGTAGGGTGCTGTCTTTCGGATGGGACGTTAAACAGATGTCCTGACTCTCTGTGGTCACTAAAGATTCCATGGCACTTATCATAAGAGTAGCGGTGTTAAACCCGGTGTCCTGGCTAAGTTCCCAATATGGTCTTCATACTGTACCGTCATGGCCACCTAATCATCCCCAGCTTACAATTGGCTGATTCATCCCCCCTCCTCTCCCCTGTAACTGTTCCCCAGGTCATTGCTGTCAATGAGAAAGTGTTCTCAGTCAACTTACCTGGTAAAATAAATAAAATAAAAAGAGCTGAAACTGTAAATGACAACGATCAACGAAAAGGACAGCTTTCACCAAACTGCTCCAAACTGGTATGGTTCCACACTAAGGGCTAATGGTTGATTTAGGATTGGGTCAGGGTACATATCACCTCTCTTCCAGGTTACCTAGTGGGCACTGGTGATATGCCTTCTCAAAGTGCTGAGCTCACGGCCCACCTCTCTCCTCCATTGCTCTCTCCTCCTTCTCTCCACTCCCGAACTAACCGGCCCCGTCCGTCTCCTCTCTCCATCCTGCTCTTTCTCCGTCGCCTGCTCTCACAGCCAGTGAATCTCGTCTGTGAGAGATAAAAGAATAACACATCTACAATATTCATTCAATAAATCTATTAATATTGGTTGCTATATTCCTGTGAGCAATAACTGTTAGTGTTGTCATTTATAGGTAGGTACCTTGTAAGGCCTGTATGTGGCACTGCTGAGTGTCTCTGTCCATGTGATGAAGACTCTTGAGTCAGAGACTCTAGGGCATGGAAACCATTACAACAGGAAGAAGAGGAAGAAGAAATTACTTAAAATGTATTGCTATTTAGGCACCTTTTAAGTATGTAATACAAATTATTATTTTATGTAAACATATACACTCGCATGCACACACAACACACACACACGGACCTGGATCTGAAGTTGTGATTGGACGGCTGCCAGGTCTGCCCACTGCATCACGGAGGGTGAGAACAGAGGTGGAGGGATGGGGGAGACGAGAGATGTATAATGCCAAGTACAGTATGTATAATTATGTTATAGTGCCATCTACTGGTTACTCACCCTCATCTTGGCCATGCTGCCATCAGCTGCTGAGAGAATGGAACTCAGCTGGTTGTCCCAGTTCATCTCATGGCTGCTCTACACAAACCATAGGACAATGGTACCAAGAGG
This sequence comes from Oncorhynchus mykiss, assembly GCF_013265735.2. Lineage (NCBI taxonomy): Eukaryota > Metazoa > Chordata > Actinopteri > Salmoniformes > Salmonidae > Oncorhynchus > Oncorhynchus mykiss. The sequence continues at coordinate 25,525,931 of NC_050570.1, forward strand.
TCCGAGCCTTTATGGCACAGGAGTTAGTGCACTTATCCTCTAGCTCCAGGCTCTATGGTAGCCTGGCTCATGTGACTCACAGGGCAGGGAGAGCTGTGAACACACTGGTCTAGAAAGGATGATGTTTGTCAAGCAATATTTTGCTCAGAAATTGTGCGCCGGTTTTGATTGGCTCTCTCATATTTATTTCCCCTTGGTTATTGAGACCTCGTTGTTTGGATAAAAAAAATGCAACCCTTTTAATGGAAAGGGGCAGCTCTCTGGGATGGTGTTTGGCTGTGCTTGTGGGTGTTTGAATGAGAAAGACAGAGGAGACAACCAGTAAAAGGACAGCCTCCTACAGTAGTGACGCATTTGACATCATCAAAGAGCCATTCCAGACTCTGAAGTCAGGAGGCTCTCTGGTTCATGCTATGCTCAAACTGTCCATCTAAATCACTGCACTCTCATGTATTCATATATGTGCCCACATTTTCAAAGAATTTGGGGACATAGGACAAAGGGGGAGGCTTGAAGCCAAAGAACACCATCCCATCCGTGAAGCACGGTGTGGCAGCATCATGTTGTGGGGGTGCTTTGCTGCAGAAGGGACTGGTGCACTTCACAAAATAGATGACATCATAAGGAAAGGAAAATGATGTGGATATATTGAAGCAACATCTCAAGACATCAGTCAGGAAGTTAAAGCGTGGTCGCAAATGTGTCTTCCAAATGGACAATGACCCCAAGCAAGTTGTGGCAAAATGGCTTAAGGACAACAACGTCAAAGTATTGGAGTGGCCATGACAAAGCCCTGACCTCAATCCTATAGAAAAATTGTGGGCAGAACTGAAAAAGCGTGTGTGAGCAAGGAGGCCTACAAACCTGACTCAGTTACACCAGCTCTGTCAGGAGGAATGGGCCAAAATTCACCCAACTTATTGTGGGAAGCTTGTGGAAGGCAACCCGAAACGTTTGACCCAAGTTAAACAATTTAAAGGCAATGCTACCAAATACTAATTGAGTGTATGCAAACTTCTGACCTACTGGGAATGTGATGAAAGAAATTAAAGCTGAAAAAAAAAAAAAAATCTACTATTATTCTGACATTTCACATTCTAAAAATAAAGTGGTGATCCTAACTGACCTAAGACAGGGAATATTTACTAGGATTAAATGTCATGAATTGTGAAAAACTGAGTTTAAATGTATTTGGCTAAGGTGTATGTAAATTTAAGACTTCAACTTATACGAATGTGTTAGCATTTAGCAGTCACTTCTTTTAAACCTGAAATGGGGCTATGTCTAAATGTTGTGCAGCGAAAACAGCCAATACTGCATAATCAAATCGGACTTTAGTAACGACATCGTGGGCCTGTTACAATACATCAGGGGTAGGCAACCTTGTTCCTAGAGTGCCGCAGGTACTGCAGGATTTTGTTCCAACTATACACCATACCTGACCAACTGATCTATCTGAACAGTTTTATGATTCCCTAAATTCAACACACCTGGTCTTCCATCTTGGTTAAATCAAAAAACATGAAGTGCCTGCGGGGCTTCAGGACCAGGGTTGCCTATCCCTGCAATACATGACGGATTTGATAAATATCCACTTTGTCAGATTAGATTTGTTGAATGTGCGCCAATCCGCCGTCTTTCTTCTATCCCCCATGGTCTGCGTTCCATTGACCTCTCTACCGCGTCTATGGTTTGATGAGCATGGAAACAATTTGCTGTAAACCATATGCCATGGGTAAATGGGTAAATCAAACCTGACCAAAACAATAGAATTGATATGGAAATGCTTGGGGGAAGGATCCTGAATCTCCTCATTGCCCCCAGTAAAATGTGAAGACATTTAATATTTTTTAAATGTGTATTTCATAAAAATATGAGTATACTGCTCGTATGGAAGTCAACCCCACATTGTTGGCCTGTTACAATACATCACTCATGACGTATTTGATGTACACTACCATTCAAAAGTCTGGGGTCACTTAGAAATACCCTTGTATTTGAAAGAAAAGCACAAAAAAAATCAATTTTAATAACATCAAATTGATCAGAAATACAGTGTAGACATTGTTAATGTTGTAAATGACTATTGTAGCTGGAAACGGCTGATTTTTAATGGAATATCTACATAGGCGTACAGAAGCCCATTTATCAGCAACCATCACTCCTGTGTTCCAATGGCATGTTGTGTTAGCTAATCCAAGGTTATCATTTTAAAAGGCTAATTGATCATTAGAAAACCCTTTTGCAATTATGTTAGCACAGCTGAAAACTGTAGTTCTGATTAAAGAAGCAAGAAAACTGGCCTTCTTTAGACTAGTTGAGAATCTGGGGCATCAACATTTGTGGGTTCGATTATATGCTTAAAATGGCCAGAAACAAAGACCTCTCTTCTGAAACTCGTCAGTCTATTCTTGTTCTGAGAAATGAAGGCTATTCCATGCGAGAAATTGCCAAGAAACTGAATATCTCGTACAATGCTGTGTACTACTCCCTTCACAGAACAGCGCAAACTGGCTTTAGTCGAACATTCATCTGTGTGACCTACAAATACAGCGAATTCAGAAATATTGGTAATATTTCCAAATACATAACCAATATTGAGTAGATGATTGAAACAGCATAATCTAGATTTTACAAGTTTGACTCCTGACAATGTTATTTGAACACCACTGCCTATTTGGTTCCTTCAAATTTTTCCTTCTGTTAGTTCCTAACAGAATAATTCCTTCTGTTTTGGTTCCAGGTTAAAGATAATTTATTTTACAGCAAGGTGACAGTGTGCTAAATTGGAGGAAGAAATATAATATCTTTGCCCACTATTTTGTGTATTCACAGCTATTCAGCTCCAGTACATTCATGTATACTCATGCAGTATGACTTCAGCATCCCCAACTCATTTTACCCCAAGCTCTAGTGTGTGGCCCACCGAGGTTATCCCAAGAAAGGGCACAGGTACCGACAGCTGAATATGACATCATAGGCTAGAAACAAGTTTGTTTCTAGCCAATGAAGTACAGCAAATTTGATTACGGTAAGACATTTTTGGGGGATATGAGCCTAAAAAGAGTACCTTGATATTTGTTCTTTGTCCAGATTTATGTAAAATTCTGAAGGAATTGTTTTCTGACATTTTGTGCTAGTCCAATTATGTCCATCTTTTTTGTGCCTCTTTTGTTCCTGTAGATCTTTGGTCTTCTGTATAAACATTTGGTGAGTCCCCTCTAGGCCAAGTGCTGGGGCAGGATGCACCATTGCCCACAATGTGTACGTTGTGATAATGCTGCAGCTCCCCTCGGTTAAGTTGTATAGCATCACCGTGGATCACTGCAAGTGGTGTGTGTGACAACGGCGGGTGCCAAGTATCACTGGACCTGTTTTGCTGACATGAACAGAGAGGTTAGCCAGGAGAGCAGAGGTGGAGGGGCCATGTGCAAAGAGAACCAAGCTGTGTGGAAGACTTTTAACAATGTTGTTGGTAGTCAAGAGTCATGCCTTTATAAGAGTTGCATGTCAATCTCTCCTGTATTGTGTCATTAAATAAGAAACTATTTTACCCTTAGCAGTCTCTATGTTTAGTTGGTTAGGTGTAGAAGCACAGTACTAATGCTCTCAGGAAATCAGACACTAAAATGTAGAATTTCTATGGATTTATAGACAGGACATGCATAACTTTCTTCATTGTATCAATCATTTGTTTTGTTTCTCACTTACCAACCATCATGTCACAATACTTGTAAACAGTAATTTGTATTGTTATATGTAAGCAATTGCACTAACTTCCAGAGCCCTATCATTCTCAACTGCCTAGTTGTCACAGTAGGCAATTTTCCGTGAATAAAATAGAACGTGAAATATTATCAATGAAAAAAGCTCCCGTCTGTATGTCTCCATCATATTCCCAAATATAAGGTTTTATTTCTCAATTGTTTATAAACATCAATTATGTAAACGTCAATGTCATGTGATTAACTATCTGTTGGATGTCATGGATTGTTAGTCCTTGCATGTACAGTACACTGATTGTACAAAAGAGCCCCACCTGTTTTGAGCCCAACATTTTTAGTCTGATGACTCGTTGCTTGTTGGAGTACGTTGTTTTTTTGATAAGGATGTTTATTCGGGAAACCCTTGTGAAGTCACGAGGATGGGGAAGAAAGCTTTGGTAAACGTGAATGCAGTCAAAGTAAACAGGAGTGGCATGATGTTTATATCGTGTGTCTAAAGAGCAACAGGAGCGCGCATTGTGGTTCGCGGAATTATCGACGCATGAAGTGGACAGCTTTGATTTTCGGAGCAGGGCACCGGTAAAAGCTGTTATCTCTGGACAGTGATAATATCTTAGGCAAAAAAATCCAGGCGTAGTTAATGCACGTCACTTGACCGTATGGAGAATTGGGAAAGGGAGCTAAGTTTATCTCTATTATTGTCAGAATGTGTGCGTACTGGTAGCGAAGTCAGGTGCAGGGGCGCATAGATTTGTGAACAGGCGCACACTTTATTTAGGCAAAAGTGCAAAACGCGCACAACAGTCACAATAATTATGATTAACAATAAACATCTTCGGAAAAAACAAGCCATTCTGGTGCGTCAACAATACACACGTGACACAAACAATCTTACACAAAGACATGATGGGGAACAGAGGAATAAATACATGTAGATTGATTGGGGAATGAAAGCCAGGTGTGCAGGAAACAAGACAAAACAAATGGATACATGAAAAATGTAGCGGCGATGGCTTGAAAGCCGGTCACGTCGACCACCGAATGCCCCCCGAACAAGGAGAGGAGCCGACTTTGGTGGAAGTCGTGACAATTATTGACGTTTGTGTATTTACCACCCGAAGTAAAGTTGGGATATATAAGATACTGTTTGTGCAAAACCTGATGCAATGCAAGAAGTGTAAAAACTTTGTCCATGTGTCAAGTGTTTGCAGACAGAAGGAATTGTTATTGAAGAGTATGAATGTAAAATGTTGCAACTGTGGTGGGGATTATATTTCCGAATTCCCTGAGTGTCCTGTTAGGGTGAAAGAGGTTGAGGTGTCAAGGATCAGGGCTGTACAGCAAATCTCATGTGGAGGTGGTGAAGAGTGTTGAAGGGGCAAGAGGCCACAGTTCTGAAGAAGATATGGTGGTGGATGCACCACTTCCAGTTGCCAGTGTTATACGCCAATCAAGTGATCTGGATACAGTTATTGTTAAGAAGGTGGATTTTGTAGCATGTATAGCCACAGTTATTAATTGTACAAGTGTCCAAGAAGCTGGACATCTCTGCAGCCGAGAAGTTTTTGGGCCTCCAAGACTTAACAGCAGAAGCACTGCAAGGACTGTCGCCAGGAGAAATGTCCCGTCATCACAGGATCCTTCTGAGCCAGAAAAGGAGGCTGATTTACTTTAATTAACATTTTGTTACTGATAGTTTGTATGATATTTTTTATTCATTTATTTACCACAAATGTTTTCATTTTTGGATCCTTATTATCCAGGTCGCAGTTGTAAATGATAACCTGTTCTCAACTGGCCTACCTGGTTAAATAAAGGTTAAATAAATTAAAACATATATAAAAATTATCCACCTGTACAGTAGGTGGCGGAATGCACATATATTTGTTGCGAACCCCATTATACAAAAGAAGAAGAAAGGGCAGTACGTTTGGTTTTTTTCTACTGAACGTAACTTCCTTTTACATAAGGAAGCAAGGCGGAAGTACTGGACAGAACACGTGAAAGAATATACATTTAGCTGACAACATGGACGTCGTAGAAGAGCATGATATACAGGATAAACCCACGAAAAAGAAGACTAAGAAGCCAAAGAAACAGCCAAAGCCTCCACATGAAAATGGTAACGATAGCATGATTGAGAAAACAGAGCCAGAACATGTGGATGCGCCAGCAGAATTCTCGTTTCCCCCCACATTCAGTGTGTCTGAAATAAAAAATAAACAACGCAGACACCTCATGTTCATGAAGCTGAAGCAGGAGAAACGGAAGGTAATGAACGTTTAGCATGCATGTGTTCCCACTTCATAATTCTTGAAAGTTCTCTATTTACTTCTTTAGTCGGGTCATCTCCGAAAATAGTGTATTTCCAGTCCCCGCCGTAACCACCACTAAGAACCCTTAAATGTCTGATCAACTTTACAATGTTTCTTTTTCTAAAATATATGTAAGACCGTTAGATGGCAACTTTACAATGTTTATTTTTCTAAAATATAAGTAAGACCGTTAGATGGCAACACAAATGTGTAATATATTGTACAATCCGGTCAGTAGCATGAATTGCGCTTGTCCCTCTGGTCATGAGTTAAGGTTTAACGTTACTGACATGTTTAATAAAACATTTTTTTCCCACTTTAAATATCATAATGCAAAATAAAGTATTAGCTTTATTTCGTGGACTACTTAAAAAACGAATATAAAAAATAATTTACAGGGAATAGCTGTGCCTCAATTACATGTCACTGGTGTTACCCTTTTGTAAAAATATAAACACCTCAATGAATGTTGCATTTCAAAGGAGAAAGGGCTGTTTTTTGATGATTCATTTGGTAATTGCATGCGTAACCTTAAGATATCATAGGTGTTAGACAGTTTATAGTAGGGGGAAATGTTATTGCAATAATTGATCAAATCCCGTGATTTATTTACAATTTAACAAGTGTGGTTTGAGCAACTGTGTCCGCCATATTAGCTATGCCATCTTGCCTGCAGATTTGTCGCAGGTGTTACCATCGCTGGTGTTAATAGAATATTCTTAATAGTGTTATTGGTCACTGGTGTTACTGTCATTTTGTTACCGTCCCTGGTGTTACACAATATAACTTTACACATGCCTATTTTAAAGTAAATTATTAATAATCAAAATATTTTCTTAATATTATCATTAACATTTTCTCTTTGATTAAATATACTAATTAAATGGTCAAATGCTATTTTGGAAAGCCTAAATTGTCATCTAAAATATAGGTAACACCAGTGACAAAATAATGCAAGCATATAAAAAATGTAATGTTGTAAAAATATCAAAGTACATAGATTAGTAGTCATTTACTAGTAGTAACACATTTTTGCAGGACACGCTCTATTTTGATGGCCTGTGGAACATTCTAATGCCTTGATTCCATCAGAAATAAACAGTGAAATTATTGAATACTTTATAGCGTTTACCTCCCAGATTGGTAAAATGTATTATGTATAAATACATGACTGAAAATGCATGAATTCAGTGTATTGTTAGTTCTTTTGGATATTATCTAGGCCTATATGATCAGGACTATTTTCAAATCAAATTTTCTAAGTGGAGAACATGAAACCCTTTTTAACATTAATTCTGTCTTCTTTACAGTTTTACTGCAAGATCTGAATTGCCACAGTGATGTTTGTTCATCAAATGATGTATATTATTAAAACAGAAATGAAATGGGGCACATTATCTTGAAAAATAAATGTGAAGGTTAAATTGAAGAAGAAAAACAACCTATTGTTCCTGCAGTGAGGATTCACAATCTTCCAAACAAAGGGGTTTCATCATTTTTCTGCAGGTAATCGGCAAAAATGAAAACACGAAGCAGATCTCACTCATTGGTCTTTTGAAAACCTGCTGTATGTAAAATATTGTGTGCTTTAGCTTGGAAAATAAATAAGTATGACTCATGATTACGACATAATGATGTGTGTTTCAAACATACAGTGGGGCAAAAAAGTATTTAGTCAGCCACCAATTGTGCAAGTTCTCCCACTTAAAAAGATGAGGCCTTTAATTTTCATCATAGGTACACTTCAACTATGACAGACAAAATAAGATTTTTTTTTCCCCAGAAAATCACATTGTAGGATTTTTAATGAATTTATTTGCAAATGATGGTGGAAAATAAGTATTTGGTCACCTACAAACAAGCAAGATTTCTGGCTCTCACAGACCTGTAACTTCTTCTTTAAGAGGCTCCTCTGTCCTCCACTCGTTACCTGTATTAATGGCACCTGTTTGAATTTGTTATCAGTATAAAAGACACCTGTCCACAACCTCAAACAGTCACACTCCAAACTCCACTATGGCCAAGACCAAAGAGCTGTCAAAGGACACCAGAAACAAAATTGTAGACCTGCACCAGGCTGGGAAGACTGAATCTGCAATAGGTAAGCAGCTTGGTTTGAATAAATCAACTGTGGGAGCAATTATTAGGAAATGGAAGACATACAAGACCACTGATAATCTCCCTCGATCTGGGGCTCCACGCAAGATCTCACCCCGTGGGGTCAAAATGATCACAAGAACGGTGAGCAAAAATCCCAGAACCACACGGGGGGACCTAGTGAATGACCTGCAGAGAGCTGGGACCAAAGTAACAAAGCCTACCATCAGTAACACACTACGCTGCCAGGGACTCAAATCCTGCAGTGCCAGACGTGTCCCCCTGCTTAAGCCAGTACATGTCCAGGCCCGCCTGAAGTTTGCTAGAGAGCATTTGGATGATCCAGAAGAAGATTGGGAGAATGACATATGGTCAGATGAAACCAAAATATAACTTTTTTGTAAAAACTCAACTCGTCGTGTTTGGAGGACAAAGAATGCTGAGTTGCATCCAAAGAACACCATACCTACTGTGAAGCATGGGGGTGGAAACATCATGCTTTGGGGCTGTTTTTCTGCAAAGGGACCAGGACGACTGATCCGTGTAAAGGAACGAATGAATGGGGCCATGTATCGTGAGATTTTGAGTGAAAACCTTCCATCAGCAAGGGCATTGAAGATGAAACGTGGCTGGGTCTTTCAGAATGACAATGATCCCAAACACACTGCCCGGGCAACGAAGGAGTGGCTTCATAAGAAGCATTTCAAGGTCCTGGAGTGGCCTAGCCAGTCTCCAGATCTCAACCCCATAGAAAATCTTTGGAGGGAGTTGAAAGTCCATGTTGCCCAGCAACAGCCCCAAAACACTGCTCTTGAGGAGATCTGCATGGAGGAATGGGCCAAAATACCAGCAACAGTGTGTGAAAACCTTGTGAGGACTTACAGAAAACGTTTGACCTCTGTCATTGCCAACAAAGGGTATATAACAAAGTATTGAGATAAACGTTTGTTATTGACCAAATACTTATTTTCCACCATATTTTGCTAATAAATTCATTAAAAATCCTACAATGTGGTTTTTTTTCGTGTTTTTTTTATTTTTCTCATTTTGTCTGTCATAGTTGAAGTGTACCTATGATGGAAATTACAGGCCTCATCTTTTTAAGGGGGAGAACTTGCACAATTGGAGGCTGACTAAATACTTTTTTGCCCCACTGTATATCGATTTTCCTAAAGAAGTTCAATCCGCTTCGTGTTTTGTTTCCTTGGCACAATACTAACGTGCCGGCCCATCCCGGTCCTAATAACTACGTTGTATGGCTTATGAATGGCAAAGGAATATGGGAGATTAACTTTATTCAGTCAGTTCGACACCTTTTATAAACTAGTATTATTATTTGCTTTTCGGTCGTCAATCAAAGCACAGTACCATGCTCTCCCTCCTCCAGCTAAAGAAATTTAGACTGCAACCAACCACAGCGTACACACATCACACTGGTACCGGGAGGTGGGGCAGACAGCAGTTGCTCAGTCATCGCTCGCTTTGTGACTGACCGGCACCTTTCCTCTCCATAGATCGATAGAAGATGCATATCCTTCATTCTAGCGGGAGGTGGCTCGGCTGACTTTTTGACTAGTGAATTTAAACTTTTAAATGAAAAGCAGCAGTTTATTTAGTATTTTTTTAAGTAGCCGGCTGAAAATAAGTTTTAGCGGCTGTTTGGATGATGGCCGGTGCTTAGGGAAAACACTTGAACAACCCAGTCCTCAAAAGAATAACAATTAGGTGCGTCCTTATGTCTTGTTTATACAAGTGTCTAATGGAAATGTGCATTTTGCATATTCCAACTCCCCCTGAGACACCCGCATGGAATGGGATCACGGCAAGGGTCACCATTGTCCAGCGCCCCTGGAGCATTTGGTGTTAAGATCCTTGCTCAAGGGCACAATGACAGGTTTTCACCTTGTCGGCTCCGGGATTCAAACTTTACCAGTTTACCTTTCGGTAACTGGCCCAACACTCTAACCTCGATGCAAAACCTGCCGCCCCGGTGCAAAGTCTTACCAGTGGGAACTGGACGAGAGTATCTATTCCGGTCTTTTAGTGTAGCCATGTAACATGGTGTTTTTTTAAATTTAATTTCAGCAAAAGGTGGCAATGAAGAAGAAAAAGAAAAAAGAGAGGGATGCTCTAGGTGACAAGGTAAGTAGGTTGGATGCTGCAACACTTATGACATCACTTGGTCCCACTGATCTGTAAATGAATAGAGACAACTGTTAGTCTTTCTGCTCATAGAGGGCTCTAAGAGTAACCCGTTATTGACAGACCAAAGAATTCCAAGATGTAGGCCTAAACATAATTGATATTAAGATGACTTCTTACCTTTCCAATGTAGGCTCCCCCAAAGGAAGTTCCAAAGACGATAGAAAACCAGAGGGTATACGACGAAACTACTGTTAACCCTGAAGATGAAGAGGTACTGTCTTTCTGCAGTGCTGTTTGATGTCATCTCGTGCATTTACAGTGTAGTGTTTTGATGTCGCATATTACTCAGATACTCTCCATTGCAGGTGGCCTTTGATGAGGGAACTGATGAGTTTTCGGCCTATTTCAACCGGCTGACCAACCCCAAAGTCCTCATTACCACATCTGACAGACCTAGAGGGGTGAGTGGACTAAAACAGCACCCGGAGACGGTGCTGTTATTTATTTCAGTCCCGCTGTGAATCTCAGAAGATTGATATCACGGGGGTGATACCTTCTGCAAGCTTTCGCTCTAAAGGTGCTTGCACTCCAGAAAATAAAATGCAGCCGCCTCCATTGGTTTCTATATAAAGCCGGCGTCAAATTTGCCTCACACCCCGGCAGCAGCGGCACCGGGAAGGACAGCAGTTGTCAACCACATGCACAAGTGGAGAATCTTTCACTGCCAGTCCAGTTAAACACATTTGAACTTTTTCCCCTTGCTGCTGGACCGCTTTCTTTAACAATATATTTTTAATCAACTGTAGAAGTCTTGGCTGGTGTTTTCTGCTCCCTTGCTGTAGGCTTTTTAATGCTGATCTAGCATACCTGCTGGTTCAGGTGTCAATACATGGGGGGGGCTGTGTACCTGGTAGCTCTCCAGGAAGAGGGTTGGCCACTCCTGCTTTATCATATTAAAGTAACTACCCAATGAAAATCTCACTTTTAAAAGTTCATATTCTGTTAATGTTGTTGACTCATATTTGTGGCCAAAGCATAAATTAGAGAGAGAACCTGTATATCAAACAGATCTTTTAAAAAACGTTCATAGAATATGACCTCATTGGCTGATCTGGCCAATGAACAGTCTACTCACGTTAATATTTTGAATGACCAGTATATGCCCATACCATTCAAACACATAAAAGCTACTTTTTAACATGTTTTAATTAAATATTTAGGAAGGGAAAACTATCTAACTCTCGAAACACTGGTAAGTTTAATATTATTTATGAAATGTTCTTCTACAGGCGTCTGCAAATCAACTTTATTTGCCTTATGCTCATGATACACGTGGTGTACAACCCAGTACAGGGAAATGCTTATGAATATGACCTCAAACGTGCCTGACTTATTGGTTCATGAGGTGGAACATGCCCGACTTGTGTGTTCGTGAGGCTGTCTGAGTCGGGGCGCTGCACAGCTGACCTGTAAATCACCTAAAATTCCAAACAAAGGGAAGAAATCCTTCTAAAGATTAGACCGATAGAATCTAGCTCAGGCTGATATCTGTAGACAAGAAGGTTGACTGTTATTGACGCACTGGAATGTAGGAGACTAATACTGTATGTAGGGCTGGGTGATCATTAGTCACTTAATATTCTCTAACAAATAATCAGATATACAGTAACATTTTATGGTAGTTATTACAAAACTCTCTGCTTTGTCTTTCAGAGGACAGTGAGGTTCTGCAACCAGCTGGCCACAGTCATCCCCGACGCACACGTGTACTACAGAAGAGGCTTGGCACTAAAGAAGGTCATTCCCCAGTGTATAGCCAGAGGTTTCACATACCTCATGGTCATCAATGAAGATCGTAAGGTGCCCAGTATCCTTTGGTTGACTTATGGAAAGAGGGACATTGCGACTGTTAATATGTTGACTGCTTATGATACTCTAATGCTGTTGTTGGTCTGCGTTTTGTTATTACATGCACTGGCTTTGAAGTCACAGACCAGGCTTCAGTATCACAATCCTAACAGCGTGGCACACAGTTAAGTCCTGTTTCAAGTTGGACCGCCCACCTCGAGGTGGAGAGTTGCAGTTGGGGTCCGTAATAATGCAAAGTCCCTTGTAGATGTTTCCTTCACCATGACACTAAGATGGTATGGTTCTCTGCCACCTCCCTGATGGGCCTACTGCACACTTCAAAGTCAGCAGTGTCCGACTGCGGAAGGAGATGAAGGCAAGACATTTCAAAACTGTTCAAACAGACATGTTAATGTCTCACTTAGAGCTACTGTATGTCATTTGAAAAACAACAAACCTGATGCTCTGCCACTTATTTTGATATATAGCTGAGGGATAATAATAACATTCTCTGGGGGATGGGGCTGGGTAAATGTAACCTCAATTTTATAAACGGCACACTAGATACGATAGATACAAGAACTGACAGTCCATGTGTTTTTTACAATGACATTGTTCTGATAGGGTAAGACAGTTGTACTAAGCTCATGAGGTATTTCCAGGTTTTATTATTTTAATAATGAATAGCTATAATTTTTTTTAAATTCCCAAAATGTATAAATCCCAGACTGAATGTTTTAGTGTTGTATCTATGTGCTTTATAATTATTCAAATGAGTCTGGCATTCTTCAAGCAGAAATTCAGCTCACTTAGGGGATGGATCTGGAAAATGTGTACATTGTGAGAATATAAATACTGAAAGAAAAACCTTTTACAGAGGCGAGGGAAGGACCCGACAGAACACTCCCCAGAGGTGATCCTCAACAATTTCACCACCCGCCTGGGCCACAGCATGGGACGACTCTTTGCTGCCCTTTTCCCTCACGACCCCCAGTTTGTGGGACGCCAAGTCGCCACTTTCCACAACCAGAGAGACTTCATATTTTTCAGATTCCACAGGTGAATGTTCATTAGAATGCCTAGAAATCATTTGCATAATGATAGCCCAATGTTTTGCATGATGTATGAAGGATACATCGGGACAATGCAGTTTAGACGTCGTTTGCTAACTGGCAAGATGTCTAGCAGATTTATTTTCAATATCTGCATTGTAAATTCGACACTTGCATAATTTATACATCTCGGCGAGGTCTTCCCTCTATCATTTTCAGTCGCGCTAGTTCATAAGCATAAAAAAATTCACATTTTGTCAAATGATTGGCATGGTGTGTTTTTGGATTAAAACAGAATTCACTAAAACATGTTTTCTAGCTAACCCTAATCGTTTAAATGTCTCCGATGACAAGATCCACCTTTCAAAACGAGTCATTGGCTAGCTAACAATCAACTGACAAGCTTGCTAGCACACCCAAACTCATTTGTAAACATATTAACCAACTAGCTAGCGCACAATCTTGTCAAACTGTTCACTTGCAGCTTCCTTGTTAATAATTTATGCCAAATAAGACATAATGTCTTCTGCGGTGACACTTGCGTTACTACGTCCAGCATGCAAACGGTGCTGCGCTAAAACTAACAGACTTCAGGGGTGTAATTTCTCGGAACAGCTGATCAGGGATACCTCTGTTGTAATTAGCTCTGCTGCGCAAAAAATTAAGGATTGATACACAAGTTATGCATCATTTTAAAGCTAATAGTCTTCTCTTTTCAACAATGTATAGAGCTAAAATGTATGTCCGGGTCAATGCGACTGGAGCAAGTCCCATATTCCCTACACAGTTTGATATGTCGGCCAAAGGTGTGCGTGTTTGCTGCTCTCTTCGCGTAGAGTATTGTTGTCAGGCCATCGTTGTTTCCCATTGTAATGAGATCTGAATGATGGGGTTATAGAGTGGTCCGCAACATGTCAATGCCCTTGTACTCTCCAAAGGTACATCTTTAAGAACGAGCAGAGAGTCGGCATTCAAGAGCTGGGACCACGCTTCACTCTGAAACTCCGATCATTACAGAAGGGGACCTTTGACTCCAAGTTTGGGGAATATGAGTGGGTTCTCAAGGTGAGTTCAGTCCTGTTTTTTTCTTTGACTGTGGAACAATTGAAACTGTTATTGACTGCTCGTTTAGCAAGAGCAGTAGAACAGTATACCTTTTACAATAGTACTGTGGGAGTAAAGGTGTGCAGCTCAATTTTGAATAATTCCTCATCTCTGCAACCCATAACCAAATCTCGTGTGATTTGGTTTTGGGGGAGAAGTTGAGATCAGTGGTGTAGCACACCTTTTGTGTTGACCCACTTTTTGCAGGAAAAATACATTGGCTATTTTCAAAGGTAGTGTTACTTTACTCCCTGCGAAGGGTGATCAATGTTTACCCACTTTTAAAATAAAAATGTTTTATCACAGATTTGCGATATTGGACTAGTGTGAATGGCAGAATCAGGGCAGATCCTCTTTGGTAGCTAAATAATACCTACATTTGCTTTTACACTTTTCAGCGACATGAAAATGACGTCTGCAGAAGGAGGTTCAACCTTTGAGTGAAACATATGGACCTTCCCACGACATCATCTACATGAGACATTTTCTACAATGCATACCAGTTTGTCAGATTGTGTCCAGGCAAAAATTGCAGTCGTGCCTTTGGCCATGCAAGTCTCTTAAAATGTGGCAACATGTCGTAGGTTGTCATTTTAATTTGATGACATCTTGTTCACATTTGATAGACAGTCATTGTGAAAGAGCAAAGCAGTCTGATTTATAGATTCTGGCTTTGTTAACACTTGCGTTATCTTTGTGCTTTTAGACAAAACAATCTGTACCTGTAAATGGTATTTCATATTTTCAAGTAAAACATGTACGTACTCTGAAATGTTAGTAATTTATTATCAAATACATGTCAAATGTTGTACAAGCAAGAGGTATGCAATTTCCCCTTGACTTTAGTGTCTAAGGGGCACCACAAGATGCGTAGCACGTCTCGTTGAAGAACAAAGGAGCTGATTCACTGACAATGCCATTCCAAAATGGCTGCGGTGTCTACTGCTTGCTAGCATGAGGACAAAAAAGGGCAGTTTTCTGGAAAACTAGCAGTGTTTCAATCTTTTCGATGGAGTAGTATGAATGAAGGTAAAATTAGGAGGACAATGGCATATCCCATCCCTGCATTGTGGTATGTTTTCCGACCCATATCTCGGGCCGGCTCCATGACGTCTTAATGTAACCATGGTTGCGTTGCGACCTCAATACAGCTCGGTGTAAAAAGCGTTACTGTAGAGTGTATCTTCTGGCAACTCTTTTACTTCCTATGTTGGTTTGCAGTGGTTCAGTTTCATGAGCTCCTCTATCTACTCGGTGAAGGCCCGGCAGTAGAACAAATAATTTGGATGGGCCTTTGATTTCCATAGCCGGGCATGTTTTTTTCCCCCATGGGGTTTACAATTTATCCTACCATTTCTACCGACCTGCCTGCGAGTTTTGATTATTTTTATATGCACTTTCGTGGAACAGTTTAATTTGACTAATAATGTTTTTGTTTCTTCAAAATCATTGTCACGTGGTTAATCTAAATTAAAAATGATAAATCTAAAAGTAAAGATTAAACTAAGGTGACAGCACCATCCTCTACCATATTGATGGTCTACACTGTGATCCCATTGGCGGCTAAAGAAATGAGCGCATGGAACTAAGCTATAAATAGGCCAGAGCAGCAGTAGGCCTATAGCGTCCATCGTCAACTAAGTAAAATACATAGGCCTAAAACTGACAAAATAAAAACGGAAAATATCCTGATGAAAATTCCAGTTCTTTCAAATAACATTAATCCCTCTACTCCGCGTGCCTTCCTAGAGTTGCCAGACAGCTGTTTCCACTGGATATATGGGCTCTTGATAGGTTTGTCACCGAGGCTTGGTGATTATCGAGGCTGGGAGAGTGTTGGAAAGATTTTTCAAATACTGTGAAGATCTATTCGCAAAGGATTTTTTTTTTTTTAAGATACTTGACTTATTGTGAGGTGAAGAGAGAACAAATGAATGAGAAACTTTGCTATTGGTGGATGTAGTGAGTTAAGACAATCAGAAATCCGACATCCCAAATGGCCACTTTCCTACATATGCACGCAACAGGTCTGGTGGGTCTACTTCTATCCATGCTCAGGTGTGCAAGCTCCCTCTATGTTCCTAGAGAGAAACCAGACCTGTGCTCACATGGGGCACTCCAAGCAAATGAAAATGACAACTCAAATGATTATGAAATAAACCAAAACTTGTTTCTCACAACTGTAGCAGGTTGTGAACTTCTGCAAACAAAGTTTCCACTCTGATAATGAGAACGGTAGGCTAAATAACTAATACATGCATTAACATAAATGAATGTAACCAAATGACAGAGGAGTAATGGTACATTTACTAGGCCTACTGGTGACATTGATAACAAATATACAATCAAAGCGCAATAATTTGTGGGCGACAGCTGAAGAGCTGAGTGCATTCTGGAGAGAGAGGTGGCATATCTTCGCCACACACCCCTCCCCTTCTTGTCTCAACATTTTAAATTATACTAAAGACCCGTTATCTTCACTCATTTTAGATGCTTTTTACAGACAGCTGCAACTTAATCAGCTAGGCCTATTCCCACAATCTCTGCCCAAATTGCGGGTTTCCCAAATAGTCATAGGGCTATGCACTAGTGATTTGAAACAATCCACATAAATATTATATATAAGAAGCTAATGATCCTCTGTGGCTAAGTCATGCTCTCTGGTGAAGTATTTTGAAAGGAGTCATTTCATTTTGGAAAAACATACATTTACTTTAGGGGAAGCCAACTGTCAATTCACATGAGGCTGTAACCAGAAATCTGTATATAATGACGAGATGCTCATGTCTCCGCCCTAACAATTTTTATTTGTTTTACTTAACTAGGCTAGTCAGTTAAGAACAAATTCTTATTTTCACTGATGGCCTAGGAACAGCCTGTTCAGGGGCAGAACGACAGATTTGTACCTTGTCAGCTCAGGGGTTTGAACTTGCAACCTTCCGGTTACTAGTCCACCGCTCTAACCACTATGCTTCCCTGCCGCCCCAATGGCAGTTGTTGTCCCAAAGGCAGGCTATAAGCTTCGGTCTGCATTATATGCCCCAAAAAATGCATTAGGCGTATTGTGGACAGATTTTGGCGAGGGTGAGGCAATCTCTTCACCGGAGATAGCATTCAAGCGAGCTAAACAGCGCCCCTCTGTCTTACTACATGTAGCACATGTATCTGATCCTGAAAAGCCAGAAACAATATGACATCCCATACTCTTTTTGTCCAGACTGCATCAGTGGTCTACACATACTGAGACAGAGGGATGCTGTTTCATTCGATCGGAGGCTTTATCTGAGATAAATGCATTTCGGTCAAATAAATATTTTTATTTGGAAGGGCAAGGAAAATTACGGTAGGGTGGGCCAGGCCCCCTAAGGCCTATCCACAACGCGGGCCCAGGTAAATGCCGTCATGGAAAGATTAGAAACCTACATCAAATGTTATTGGTCACATACACATGGTTAGCAGATGTTAATGTGAGTGTAGCTAAATGCTTGTTGATGCACAACAAATTATGTTGATGCACAACATCCGGGATTAGCATTTAGCCACTCGTGGTGGAAAATAGTATTTGATAAGGAAAGTTACGAATATTTTAGCTAACTAGCTAGCTAAACAGTTAACATCAAAAGAAGGATGGTATTACACATGTGCATTTAAAATACTTACTTTTTTAATGTACAGTTGAAGTCAGAAGTTTACATACACCTTAGCCAAATACATTAAACTCAGTTTTCACAATTCCTGACATTTAATCCCAGTAAAAATTCCCTGTCTTAGGTCAGTTAGGATCACCACTTTATTTTAAAAATGTGAAATGTCAGAATAATAGTAGAAAGAATGATTTATTTCAGCTTGTATTTCTTTCATCACATTCCCAGTGGGTCAGAAGTTTACATACACTCAATTAGTATTTGGTAGCATAGCCTTTAAATTGTTTAACTTGGGTCAAATGTTTCGGGTAGCCTTCCACAATCTTCCCACAATTAGTTGGGTGAATTTTGGCCCATTCCTCCTGACAGAGCTGGTGTAACTGAGTCAGGTTTATAGGCCTCCTTTCTTCGCACATGATTTTTCAGTTCTACCCACACATTTTCTATAGGATTGGGGTCAGGGCTTTGTGATGGCCATTCCAATACCTTGACTTTGTTGTCCTTAAGCACTTTTTGCCACAACTTTGGAAGTATGCTTGGGGTCATTATCCATTTGGAAGACCCATTTGCGACCAAGCTTTAACTTCCTGACTGATGTCTTGAGATGTTGCTTCAATATATTCACATAATTGTCTTTCCTCATGATTCCATCTATTTTGTGAAGTGCACCAGTCCCTCCTGCAGCAAAGCACCCCCACAACATGATGCTGCCACCCCATGCTTCACGGTTGGGATGGTGTCTTTGGCTTGTAGGCCTCCCCCTTTTTCCTCCAAACATAATGATGGTCATTATGGCCAAACAGTTCTATTTTTGTTTCATCAGACCAGAGGACATTTCTCCAAAAAGTACGATCTTTGTCCCCATGTGCAGTTGCAAACCGTAGTCTGGCTTTTTTATGGCGGTTTTGAGCAATGGCTTTTTCCCTGCTGAGCGGCCTTTCAAGTTATGTCGATATAGGACTTGTTTTGTTTCCTCCAGCATCTTCACAAGGTCCTTTGCTGTTGTTCTGGGATTGATTTGCACTTTTCACACTAAAGTACGTTCATTTCCAGGAGACAGAACGCATCTCCTTTATGAGAGGTAAGATGGCTGTGTGGTCCCATGGTGTTTATACTTGCGTACTATTGTTTGTACAGATGAACGTGGTACCTTCAGGCATTTGGAAATTGCTCCCAAGGATGAACCAGACTTGTGGTCTACAATTTTTTTTCTGAGGTCTTGGCTGATTTCTTTTGATTTTCCCATGATGTCAAGCAAAGAGGCACTGAGTTTGAAGGTAGGCCTTGAAATACATCCACAGGTACACCCCCAATTGACTCAAATTATATTAATTAGCCTAACAGAAGCGTCTAAAGCCATGACATAATTTTCTGGAATTTTCCAAGCTGTTTAAAGGCACAGTCACCTTAGTGTTGTAAACTTCTGACCCACTGGAATTGGGATACAGTGAGTTATAAGTGAAATAATCTATAAACAATTGTTGGAAAAATTACTTGTGTCATGCACAAAGTAGATGTGCTAACCGACTTGCCAAAACTAAAAACTAGTTTTAATGACTCCAAACTAAGTGTACGTAAACTTCCGACTTCAACGGTATGCTGATGATTCAACGCATCAGCAACCACAGCTAATGAAGTCACTGAAACCCTTAATTACGGATAGGCGTCCCGTCAATGGGACAGTTGTAAATCATGCAGCCAAAAAGTGTCACGATCATAGATTTTAGAGAAACAACAAATGTCGGTACATATCGGCTGAAAGCTTACATTCTTGTTAATATAACTGCACTGTCCAATTTGCATCAGCTATTACTGCGAATAAATGCCATGCTATTGTTTAAGGAGAGCTCCTAACAACAAAACACTTTTTTCACTGCGATAGGTTTGATAAATTCACCTCTGAAGGTGAAATGTGTACTTAAATTCTGAAATCTTGCTCTGATTTATCATCCAAAGGGTCCCAGAAATAACATGAAGTGTCGTTTTGTTAGATAAAATCCTGTTTCATATCCTAAAATCGTCCATATAGCATGCACAATCAATTTTGTATTTCCACTCGTTCAATTTGCAAAGAAAGGAGTCTAACCCTAAACTTTGTTTCAACCAGTCAAATCACGTTCGTATGTATTCCTCAGAGATCCTAGAACGTAACCAGACTTCACTATATCATTAGGGGTGTAGTATATCCTATTGGACACCAAATTTGGTCAGAGAGCGACGCCTTCATGGCACGCCGATTCACTTGGTCAACTGTAACTTTGTCAAATAAGCACCAATCGGGGTCAAACAAAGCTAGATAGCCAATGAGCTGGGCTTTACGGGAGTATCCGGAAACCCCGTATCTGTTGCAAAATATAGCTGCTAATCTTGTGCGACAGCCAGCCTTTTCGTTTTGGACAAAAATGACAAGAATATGGAGAGTTATGAAAACAGGTTTTTTTGTGCAAATGTTGAACTTATAATATGGCTACTAATACTGGAAAAACTCAATCGAAGTCCGAGTATACAGATTTGATTATATTCTTGCAGAAAAATTTACTATTAATGTAACTGTCTCCTTCACGATTTTCCCAAATGTACCTGGGTGACTTCACACTCATTGTCATGTAGTTTGCTCATACTTCAAGTTATCCATCTGAAACTTTGCACATACACTGCTGCCATCTTGTGGACACCATCAGAATTCCAAAGAAGAGTGATGGTGGGACTTTTCTGTTGCATTTCAAAGGTGGTGTTAGGGGGAAAAAATAATGTTTTTTTTCTTTTGGATTTTTTTATATGTCTATTGTGTTATATTCTCCTACATTCAATTCACATTTACACTAACTTCAAAGTGTTTCCTTTCAAATGGTATCAAAAATATGCATATCCTTGCTACAGGCAATTAGATTTGGGTATGTCATTTTAGGCTAAAATTTTATAAAAAGGGGGCTATCCCTCAAAGAGTTGCAGTCTGTTTTGGAATGGGTGGCCAGTAATAAACTGGTCCTGAACATCTCTTAAACTAAGAGCATTGTATTTGATACAAATCATTCCCTACTGTAAGTTCTAGACCTCGGCTGAATCTGGTAATGAATGGTGTGGCTGTTGATCAAGTTGATAAGACTAAATTACTTGGCTTTACCTTAAATTGTAAACTGTCATGATCAAAACATGTAGATTCAATGGTTGTAATGATGGAGAGAGGTCTGTCCGTAATAAAGAGATGCTCTGCTTTTTTGACACCACACTCCAAAAAGCAAGTCCTGCAGGCTCTAGATTTGTCTTATCTTGATTATTGTCCAGTCGTGTGGTCGAGTGCTGCAAGGAAAGACCTAGTTAAGCTGCAGCTGGCTCAGAAGAGAGCGGCACATCTTGCTCTTCATAGTACTTCTATCAGCCCTCTGATTACAATGCTTGCTAGTCTCTCTTGGTTAAGAGTTGTGCAGAGACAGACTGCACCACTTCTTCTTTTTATAAGAAACGTGTTGAAAATTCCAAATTATTTGCATAGTCAATTTACACACAGCTCTGAGGTGGGTCTTTTCACAGTCCGCAAAAACAATTTCAAGAAAGCATACAGTATTCTATTATTTTCCCAGTCCCCATGAACAAATTCCAGAAAGCGTACAGAGCCATTATTGCATGGAACTCCGTTCCATCTCATATTGCTCAAGTGAACTGTGAACATGGTTAAAAAATTCTGATAAAGCAACACCTGGCAACGCCTCTCCTCAATTTGAGCTAGATATTTTGTGTGCGTGTGAGCCTTGTGTAAAAAAAAATATATATATATATATATATATATATAGTTCTGTTCTTGAGCTGTTGTCCATTTAATGTTCTGTATTATGTCATGTCTTGTGTGGACCCCAGAAAGAGTAGCTGCTGCTTTTGCAACAGCTAATGGGGATCCTAATAAAATACCAAAATACCAGGTCACTTGATATCCACCACAAGTGGGAGAGAAGAGAAAAGGGAGAGGGACAGAGAGGGACGGAGAGGGCGAGGAGACCCGACTTAACTCAAGCAAAACTGTCTATTGTACAGCAGAGCATATGTCCAACTCCAAACCCCCACAACAAAATAGAGAAGAGCGTATCATGAGTGCACTGCGAGCTCTCCATGCAGAATGGGCCCCATTTATAAATATCCCATGCTTGTTTCTCTCACCTACCCCAATCGTATTATAATGTATAGAAATAATGCAACAGAAAAATTGTTCAATAGTTTTTTATTGCAAAACAAATTCTTAGGGGGATTCTTAGGGGTTGCTGCAGCACCTTCAGCACCCGTACTTACGGCTATGCAAAACCCCAGCCTTTTGAGGGCCCTAAGTGAAATATATATATACTTTTTTAATGTATTATTAGAATTTTTTATTCACGGCCTGTGGGCCACCAGTTGCCCGTCCCTGATGTAAATTATTGTAAATTAATAAAATCTAAAGTGGCCAAATACTCTTGAGTAATCCATTGTTTTACCAAGAGATTGTAAATGTTACCTTGGTTTTATTTAGATTTTTTTTGTTCTTTTCACTAATGAAGGGTGTTTTAATATTTATTTTGGGATACTTGCATTTATTAATAACATGTCACATTTGCAGGACTTTATTTGTGTAACTCAGGATATCCTGTGATAGTGGGCAGTTAAGCTGATAAATTGTTAACTTTTTTGATAAAAGCACCAAATTTGACAGAGATTTAGATATGGAGCCAACCCAGATTTAGCCCTTGGGGGGCATGGCAGCCATTGTTCAGGATGGCCCCAGACTGTAACACTATTCTACAATTCAGAAGGACTGCTTTGAGATAAAAGCACCATATTTGTCACATAGTTAGAATAATGGACCCTGGAAAGATTTAGATATGGAGCCACCGCAGATTTGGCCCCTGGAAGCCATGGCTGCCGACGGTAGTGCTAGTTATCTGTTCAGATTGACTTTTTCGAGACAATCACACCAAATTTGACACTGAGGTAGATAGATATATGTAGCCTGAAAACATTTAGATATTGAGCCACCATACAGTTGGACCCTGGGGGCCGTGGCAGCCATCTTACAAAGTGACCACTGTCGGTAAATACAATGTTACTGTTCTGAAGGACATTTTTGAGATAAACACACCAAATTTGGCACCGAGGTAGTTTTATGTACCCTGAAAGGAGTTAGATATGGAGTCAACACAGATTTGGCCCCTGGAAGCCATGGCAGCCATCTTGCTAAATAGCTGCAGACTATACCACTATTTTACAAACCTTTAATCTACAATTATCTACAAAAAGTCATGGCCTACACTTCTTTGACTTTTAAAAGTCATGACCTAGTTCTTGGCCAGGATATCCTTTAAACCAAACGGTTTAACAGTTACACACAGTATATAGGTCCAGTCACAAACAGATGGTCATTTTCAAAGATGGCT
Organism: Oncorhynchus mykiss; assembly: GCF_013265735.2. Classification (NCBI taxonomy): domain Eukaryota; kingdom Metazoa; phylum Chordata; class Actinopteri; order Salmoniformes; family Salmonidae; genus Oncorhynchus; species Oncorhynchus mykiss. Next base: position 25,549,260 of record NC_050570.1, read on the forward strand.
GCCATTGTCCCCAGGGGCCAAATCTGTGTTGGCTCCTTTTCAAAATCTGTGTTGGCCCCATATCATAAATAAATCTAACTGTGCCAAATTTGGTAAGTTTATCTAGAAAACTAAATCTAGCTCTACTGCAACTCATTTGGTGTCTTTACCTGAAAGCAGTTCTTCTGAATTGTAAAATAGTGTTTGTCGGGGGCCATTTTTAAAAATGCCTCCCAAGGGGCCAAATCTGAGGTGACTCCATATGTAAATCTTTTCAGGATACCGAAATCTAACTTTGTACCAAATTGGTAACAAAGTTTTTTTAAAAATGTCAAATTTGGCAGCTTAGCCACTCGACTATGATGCTTCAAGCCTGTGGCATGAAGACCCTTCTGTTTTAGAATGCATAGAATACAGAGTGGTTATTCTTGTCAACAAGTGCCATCTAACGGTGACATCACAATATCACACATGTCATTGCATAAAAAATTGGAATGGCTATTTTGTGTTCAAAATGCATTTTGCATTCAGACTGCTATTTCCCACCCCTGGTGTTGTTTGCATTGGTCGATTATATAGCTCTTATTTCAGCTTTCTATCTGATCTTTTTTGTCCAGTTGTCGGTACAGAAAGTGTGGTGGTTAATTTCTTTACTATCAAATGAGGAGAGACAAACTTATCACACAAGTCACAGTTATGCTTAAACAATTTTTAAAAAACGTATTAATAAGGGAGCAGGTCAATACAACACACACATATGAAGTGAATTGATTGAGTGCTCTGCGTTAATGATGGTTGTTCGACGAGTCACTATCAGATGATTCGTTGAGAGCCCTGAGACAAAAGTACAAAGGTATTTTATAGCCAAGATACACCCCCTTCAGTCTACATGACAAACAACAGATGTAATGAATGGGTCACAAGGTTATGACTAGTATGAAAGATACTTATAAATCACAACAAACTGTATCTCATTGTGTAGAGACCAAGGTCTGGCCCTGGGGTCATCTCTCCCTGGTACCTTATAGAACAGAAACATTAACTCATGCTCTGGAATGCGGTATCACCCAAAGACATCGTAAATCTTCCAGAGGCCCATCTTCAATAGAACACACACAGATGAGCATTCTAACAACCCCTTATTCTGTTGCATAAAACAACCATTTGATGCAATAACAGCATTATAACATAATCTTGTAATTTCTCCACCATAATAGCTTTTCTGGTTGTTTACTGGTCTCCTGGTGATCCAAAGATAATTTTAGGTAGAGTGGTACATTGATAAGCAGGTACATTTGTCATTATACAGTAGCTCTCATGTTTATAAGCATCTATTTTGGACGTCTTTAGTATTGAATTAATGTTGTGCCCTAAAGTAACCAACCACATCCATCTGTTTCAAAAAATGGGCTGATAGCTCTCTTTTCCCTGGTTCCAGACCTAACGATGGCCTGTCGTACAGAGGAATAGATTAATAGATAAAGCTGTGGTAGCCTGAAGCAAATTACAATGTCGAATGGGCACAACATTTGTTGTGAATTTTTGTATTTGTAAACAAAGGCTCCTCCTGCGTGTACAGATGTTGAAGGTGAAGGGTAGCCATAGACTCCATGAGATTGAGCAGCGAGTTCATAGAGAGCTAAGAGTAACACAATGCCAATGTCACCAGTCCTCAGGAGAGGTATAATCATATTTTTCCATTTCCTAAAAGACAGTACACCACTGCTCCCGTCCACCAGTGGAGGCTGCTATGTGGAGCACTGCTTATAATAATGTCTGGAACAGAGCAAATGGAATGGCATCAAACACATAGAAACCACGTGTTTGATACCATTCCACCCATTTCGCTCCAGCCATTACCACAAGACCGTCCTCCCCAATTAAGGTGCCACCAACCTCCTGTGCCATCCACATAGACTGTTTATTTATCTGTTATTACACCTTTAGTTCACAAAGGAACACTATGAACTAATGTCTTCTTCCTCTCTTCCATCTGAAGGTAACCATGGTGGGCCAGCCTGAGATCACATCAGAGGAGATGCTCCAGGTGGAGCTCATCAGCCAAATCCAGGTGGAGATTTCACAGGAAGTCAGGGAGGTGGTGGAGAGCCTGGTGGACAATTTAACTTTGATTTATTCAGGAAACTCCATTGAGACCAGGGTCACATTTACAATGGTGCCCTGAGGACAACAATACAACAAATTCAAAAGGATCAATAAAAACTAAAATAAACTACACATTACAGAATCAACACTACAGCTTCAAAAACCAAAAATACAAGTATTTACATTCTTTCCGAACATTTGCAATTCTCATTAAATTCATTCAACATCAAAGTCTTAAACTGCCCTAGAGGCACCAGAGTCAAGCTGTAGGGAGTTTGGTAGGTTATTCCAAAAATGTGGGGCATTAAAACTGAAGGTAGATTTACCAGAATCGGTACATACTAGTAGAACCTCCAGAGGTAATCATCCCTGTGAACGGGTTGGTTTCTCATATTTGTTTTATTTTAACAAGGAAGTGAGGTAGGTCAGAAGCTTGTGTAGCAAAGCTTTGTAAACAAAAATGGAGTGATGCAGTGATCTACAGGACTTTAATGAGGACCAGCCAACCTTTTGAGACAAGGTAGTGGATGGAGAAGACCATGAGATGAAGGCTCAGGACCTTGAGGCAAACCTTATCCCCTCTCCCTACTTATCCGCAGCAGTGGAAATCATGGAGGTCCCGGAGAGAATGACTGGGTCTACTTGTGACTTTTTGCTGTTTAATAGAACTATACCTGTATATTTATTAAGATATACACTACAATACATATGGACTGATGCTTTAAACTGTAGTAAAGACACCACATGTGTACATGGAGCTAACATTACAATGCCTCTCTTTCTCTTCCATGTGAAGGAAAATAACATTGAGGTCCTTGACCTGAGCAGCTCTCCCACAATCCAAAAGGCCCTCCCAGATATTGAGGCCATGATGAAGTCCACGATGAAGATAAAGATCATGCCAAAACAGCTTGAAGCACTTGGTTTCAAAGTGAAGCATGGTTGCTTTCTCAAGTAGATCACCAAGCCTTTCAGGAGGAAGTCTATTTGGAGACACCTGCTATCGTCGACGACACCCAAAATCTTCTGTGGTCAATTTACTGGGTCCAAGTCACTGAGAAGGAGGGGCTGTCTAACACTCAGCAGTCCATTGATGCCTACAAGGTGGCCAAGGCTGTCATCAACAACTTTGAGCAGGTGTTAGGCCCAAAACCAGTGCTGGTGAGAGCACTGGGAATCGGGTCCCTGCCTGTCTGTGACTGTGGCAAACCAATTCACTTTGTGTTCAGAATACAAAGTGTTATGTCTGGGGCAAGTACAATACAGCACATTACTGAATGCCACTCCCCATATTTTCAAGAATAGTGGTGGCTGCGTCATGTTATGGGTATGCTTGTAATTGTTCAGGATAAAATATCAACCAAATTATGCTAAGCACAGGCAAAATCCTAGAGGAAAACCTGGTTCAGTCTGCTTTACACCAGACACTGGGAGAGGAATTTACCTTTCAGCAGGACAATAACCTTAAACACAAGGCCAAATCTACACTGGAGTTGCTTACCAAGAAGACAGTGAATGTTCCTGAGTGACCGTGTTACAGTTTTGACTTAAATCTGCTTGAAAATCTATGGCAATGATCAACAACCAATTTGACAGAGCTTGAAGAATTTTTCAAATAATAATAGGCAAATATTGTACAATCCAAATGTGCAAAGCTCTTAGTGACTTACCTAGAAAGACTCACAGCTGTAATCACTGCGAAGGTGATTCTAACATGTATTGACTCATGGGTGTGAATACTTATGTAAATGAGATATTTCTGTATATAATGTTGTTTAAATTAGCAAAAATTTGTAAAAACATGTTTTCACTTTGTCATTATGGGGTATTGTGTGTTGATGAGGGATACGTTTTTTTAAATTTAATACATTTGAAATTACGGCTGTAACACAACATAAATGTTAATTAAGTCAATGGGTATGAATACTTTCTGAGGCAATGTATATCATTAATATACAGGATAGTAAGTAGGTGGTCTGAAGATATGCCTCTAGTGGTGTTGGGGCTGTGCTTTGGCAAAGTGGGTGGGGTTATATCCTGCCTGTTTGGCCCTGTCCGGGGGTATCGTCGGACGTGGCCATGGTGTTTCCCGACCCCTCCTGTCTCAGCCTCCAGTATTTATGCTGCAATAGTTTATGTGTCGGGCGGCTAGGGTCTGTTATATCTGGATTATTTCTCCTGTCTTATCCTGTGTCCTGTGTGAATTTAAGTATGCTCCCTCTAATTCTCTCTCCCTCCCCTCCAGGGGGAACTGAGGCTTGGGACAATGCCTTAGGACTACTTGGCCTGTTGACTCCTTGCTGTCCCCAGTCCGCCTGGTCATGCTGCTGCTCCGGTTTCAACTGTTCTGCCTGCGGCTATGGAACCCTGACCTGTTCACCGAACGTATTACCTTGTCCCGGACCTGCTGTTTTCAACTCTCTCTCTCTACCGCACCTGCTGTCTCTAACGCAGAATGTTCGGCTATGAAAAGCTAACTGACATTGACTCTTGAGGTGCTGACCTGTTCCACCCTCTACAACCATTGTGATTATTATTATTTGACCATGCTGGTCATCTATGAACGTTTGAACATCTTGGCCATGTACTGTTATAATCTCCACCCAGCACAGCCAGAAGAGGACTGGCCACCCCTCAGAGCCTGGTTCCTCTCTTGGTTTCCTCCTAGGTTCTTGCCTTTCTAGGGTGTTTTTCCTAGCCACCATGCTTCTACATCTGCATCGCTTGCTGTTTGGGGTTTTAGGCTGGGTTTCTGTACAGCACTTTGTGACATCAGCTGATGTAAAAAAGGGCTTTATAAATACATTTGATTGATTGATAGTATCAGAACATTTGGATGGTGTCTTTCCTGTCCTGTACTGATCTGCAGCTTCAGTGATAAAAGGTTACAAAAATAAAATAAAAAAATAGCTCCCTGCTGTTTTTTTCCCCTTAGCAGCTCTGTTTGGAGGGCAATGATGGAGGAGGAAAAGAGGAAAAAGGAGAAGGAGAAGAAAAAGTGCTGCTGCTGGTTCTGCAGACTGTTTGTCGGTAAGAAGAGAACTCTGAATGACTACTGGATGAAGGACATGCGCAAGTGCAGAATTGTGTCTGTTATAGTCTAGGATGGCTTTCAGACAAACTGAGGTTATTGATGCACACACAATTACAGTACAACATAGCTTAACTCAGACCACAAACACAAGACATGTGTAACCTTCCTAATAACATGTCTTATTTTCCATTGAAGAAATGTACTTAAAGTGTAGTCCCTAGGTCACAACAGACTATGTTTTGTCATTTTTTTCTCTGTTGACCTGCATTTTACTTATGTAAACATAAAAACATGTAAAAGTATGCACTGGCAAAATCACAAAACCTACCTAAATACAGTGCACCTGACCTAGGTAGCCATCTAACCAGGCCCTGTTTACACAGAACACGAATAAAAAACTACTTCTAATAAATGGGCCTCCTTTGTCTTTGTTGCGCAATCATAACATGCTTTATTGTTCTGTAGAAATGTCTGAATAAAATAAGACACACAGTAAAGTGCGCCTCGCAACATGATTGATGTCCTCGCCATGAAATGATCAACTTTACCCTGCATACTTCAAAACTACCAAAACTTTTGCCAATGGTGAACCTGAACAATCAAAATAAAATAGATTGTAAGCCCCGTTCCGTAGGTACAGTTGAAGTCGGAAGTTTACATACACCTATGTTGGAGTCATTAAAACTCATTTTTCAACCTCCACAAATTTCTTGTTAACAAACTATAGTTTTGGCAAGTCGGTTAGGACATCTACTTTGTGCATGACACAAGTCATTTTTCCAACAATTGTTTACAGACAGATTACTTATAATTCACTGTATCACAATTCCAGTGGGTCAGAAGTTTACATACATTAAGTTGACTGCGCCTTTAAACAGCTTGGAAAATTCCATAAAATGATGTCATGGCTGTAGAAGCTTCTGATAGGCTAATTGACATAATTTGAGTCAATTGGAGGTTTACCTGTGGATGTATTTCAAGGCCCACCTTCAAACTCAGTGCCTCTTTGCTTGACATCATGGGAAAATCAAAACAAATCAGCCAAGACCTAAACATTTTTTTTGTAGACCTCCACAAGACTGGTTCATCCTTGGGAGCAATTTCCAAACGCCTGAAGGTACCACGTTCACCTGTACAAACAATAGTACGCAAGTATAAACACCATGGGACCACGCAGCCGTCATACCTCTCAGGAAGGAGACACGTTCTGTCTCCTAGAGATGAATGTACTTTAGTGTGAAAAGTGCAAATCAATCCCAGAACAACAGCAAAGGGGCCTTTTGAAGATGCTGGAGGAAACAGATACAAAAGTATCTATATCCACAGTAAAACAAGTCCTATATCGACATAACCTGAAAGGCCACTCGGCAAGGAAGAAGCCACTGCTCCAAAACTGCCATAAAATAGCCAGAATACGGTTTGCAACTGCACATGGGGACAGGGGACAAAGATTGTACTTTTTGGAGAAATGTCCTCTGGTCTGATGAAACAAAAATATAACTGTTTGCCCATAATGACCATATTTATGTTTGGAGGATAAAGGGGGAGGCTTGCAAGCCGAAGAACACCATCTCAGCCGTGAAGCACGGGGGTGGCAGCATCATGTTGTGGGGGTGCTTTGCTTCAGGAGGGACTGGTGCATGTCACAAAATAGATGGCAACATCTCAAGACATCAGTCAGGAAGCTAAAGCTTGGTCACAAATGGGTCTTCCAAATGAACAATGACCCCAAGCATACTTCCAAAGTTGTGGCAAAATGGCTCAAGGACAACAAAGTCAAGGTATTGGAGTGGTCATCACAAAGCCCTGACCTCAATCCTATAGAACACTTGTGGGCAGAACTGAAGGTTTGTGGAAGTCTATCCGAAACATTTGACCCAAGTTAAACAATTTAAAGGCAACGCTACAAATACTAATTGAGTGTATGTAAACTTATGACCCACTGGGAATGTTATGAAAGAAATAAAAGCAGAAATAAATCATTCTCTCTATTATTATTCTGACATTTCACATTCTTAAAATAAAGTGGTGATCCTAACTGACCTAAAACAGGGATTTTTTACTAGGATTAAATGTCAGGAATTGTGAAAACTGAGTTTAAATGTATTTGGCTAAGGTGTATGTAAACTTCTGACTTCAACTGTAGCCAATAGCCAGATGAGACCCACTTGGCACAGATGTCATTTCATAACTTTGATATTTTTTTAATTATGTTTTAAGAATTTTGATTGAACCAGTTTTTTGCCACGTGGGGACAACTAGTTGTCTCCGGGAGTTTACTTTAATTTCCGGTAAAAAACTATTTTCAACATCACATAGTCATAAATAACAATAACCAGCAAATTACATAGGTTGTCACTGAACTAATAAAGCATAATCTTACCATGCAAGATCAGGAACAGGCCACCGACCTGCGTTGGTCAGCGCGCAAAGCAGTTTGACAAGGCTACTGATATTCCCTGAGGTTGTTCAGCATGCAAAATAACTATCAACAGTTACATGCTTAGTTCGACACTGAAGTAGAGAGGACACATCAGCTGTCACAAAATATGAGGTATTTTTGGGAAGTAGAAAGAAACTTACATGAGCAAAACATTTTAGTGAATCAGCAATTCAAAATGTTTGAATTGATTTCCTGACCGATGCATGCTACGTTTGGATAATTAGGGTCTGCAGGCAGATGTATCTTCGTCCCTTCCCTACCTGACCTTCTGCATTATATTCATTACATTTCTTTTTTGTCATTATGTTACTTTAAATTCACTCTATTACTTTTCTGTATGTCATTAATGTTATTTTTTGGTCATTCAGTCATTATAATTGCTTTGTGTGTAATTTATGACGTGTGTTGTGATGTGTGTTTAAAGCACTGAGAGTCTTGGTCATGGTGGATGAGTGAAGTGGCTGTTTTTAGGAGTTGAAGCTGAGTGTTGAATCTCACACCCTACTGGTCAATCCCAAGCCTCTGACCACACACACAGACACAAACCACTGAGTACTGCAGAAAGTGTGTGATTGTACGCGCATGTGTACTTAACTCTCCCTGGAGGGTTACCCAGTGGAAATCTTCAGTGAATCTGAGGAGGATCATTGGTTTGGGCTGGCGTTGGGTTCGGTGTGTATTTCTTCTCTTTTGTCCTAGTGAACTTCTGTGTGTGTGTGTGTGTGTGTGTGTGTGTGTGTGTGTGTGTGTGTGTGTGTGTGTGTGTGTGTGTAATGTGCGTCTGAAGGGAAAACTGAGACTGACATTTGATGTGTGTGCATACGTCTTTGAACACGTTTGTCGTGTTTGTGTCTGTGCGTGCATGCATACGTCTATGTGTGTGTGCGTTTACTCATTTGTGTGTGTGTCTGTGCGTGCGTGCGTGCGTGCATGCGTACGTCTATGTGTGTGTGTGTGTGTGTGTGTGTGTGTGTGCGTGCGTGCATCGAAGTGTGTGTGTTTCTGTGACACTGATCTTAATGTCCTCTGTCTGACATAGCCAGGACACACCAGCCCTGCTGACAGACAGACAACACGCTACACGTTAACAGGACACGGCACACACAAGCCACGGGCGGGAAACCTGAGACAGCGTGACACACTCATCCTTGGTCAGTGACCTTAAGACAGAGACTGACCTGCGGAGACACAGAGATGCTCTGAAATCTGACCTCAGATCAGCCCAAGGTGACAGGAATGATATCAAACAGCAAAGCCAAAATTCTATGTCAGAGAGAGGAAGAGGTAGAGAAGGAGGAAGAGGAAGAAGAGGAGGAAGAAGATGAGGAGGAAGAGGAGGTGTGTCCTGTGTGTTTCAGTGAGTTTGACAGTTGTCTCCACCCTCCCTCCATACTACCATGCGGTCACACCTTCTGCTGGCCCTGCCTGCTGCACCCTAGCCTGGCTACATCAGGACAGATACACTGCCCTCTCTGCCGAAAACCAATCTGGGACACACACACTCATGGCAGGAACATACACGCGCACCGCAGAGACACACAAATCCCCCACACCAACACACATCTCTCCAGCAGGAACACACACATCTCCCATAGGAATCCACTCACACAACGGGTGGCACAAACAACCATCTCATCTCTTAGAAGCTCTCACCCTCGCTCACACACAAACCTCCACTCACACACACCGCATAGACCACAGCCGCTCACACACACACAACAGAGGAGTGTGGTTAGCAATTGCCCAGTGTTGCTGTTCCCCTCCCATCCTGTAGGTGTCAGTGTAGTATCAGAGGGCTGGCTAGAAGGGCGCTGTACTCTGTGTTGTCAGCCTCTCTCTGATGAGTCATCATATCCTCTAGACTGTAGACACTTCCTGTGTCCACACTGTCTCGTCCTGCTATTGGCTGTGGCTTCCCCAGTTGGACAGGTCTATTTCCTCTATTGTCCCCAATGCCAGGGACAGACTGCAGTACTCAGAGGGGAGACAAACACATCCTCACCCCTCTCTTCACCCATTTCTTCTTATTTTTCTTCCTTTCCCTCATCTCCTTCCTCACCCCTCTCTCCCTCCTCTACCTCTCCCCCCTCTCCCCAGGCCCTAGCCCCCTCTAGGGGAGAGATTTCCAGCCAGGGTAGCCAGGGCAGAGATTGTGGTTGTGGGGGAGGGACTCTCTGTATGCTGCTGTAGAGGGCCTCCAGTCAACCAAAGCCTGGGGCTGGAGTAGGGAGGGAGGCCAAGTGAGAGGGCATGATGTTGGGTCTGATTCAGATGGTGAATGGCCTGTCTGTCAGGGGGATGTCACTGCTCTGCTCAGGGCAACTCTCTCTCTCTCTCTCTACAGTATTACTGACCCTCATGCCTGACCTTTCATATGAGACACATGAGACTGTGACTCCACACACACACACACACACACACACACACACACATACACACAGAATATCTACACGCATAGAATATCTACACGTGTACACCCTCACACACACGGAGCCTTATGTTGTGCTGTATGTTTAGTGTATGTATGTCATTGCTCATCTGGTTGTCCATAAATATAAATAGAAAATGTCTTCAGGCAGAGATGTTCTTTACTCATCTGATCTCTGGGCTGGTTCATCTGTTTGCTTACAACCTCAACCTTAGAGCAAACAAAACAACAGTGGTGCCTGCCTGCCCTGTGTGTGTGTGTGTGTGTGTGTGTGTGTGTGTGTGTGTGTGTGTGTGTGTGTGTGTGTGTGTGTGTGTGTGTGTGTGTGTGCGCGCGTGCGTGTGAATGTATCTATGTGAATGGGAGTCATTTTTACTCGCACCTTCAGGATGCAGGTGTGTTAGCGAGAGTGTGTGTGATAGAAAGGGGTTTAGTATGTGTGTGTTGGTGTGTTTGTTAGTAAAGCTAAATTTGCATTGACAATGTGGGTGCATGTGGGGGTCAGTGTGTGTGTGTGTGTGTGTGTGTGTGTGTGTGTGTGTGTGTGTGTGTGTGTGTGTGTGTGTGTGTGTGTGTATATAGGGCTGGGGGGGGCTGGCATTATGTGAGCACATTAACTCCACCAAACTGAACAGGGAGCACTAGATTAGCACGCTCTAATGACACGTGGAACACACACAAACACACTCAACTGGGCTAAGCTCCAGTGTGGCTCAGTTGGTAGAGCATGGCGCTTGCAACGCCAGGGTTACTGGTTTGCTTCCCAAGGGAGGTCACTACAAAAATGTATGCATTCACTACTGTAAGGCACTCTGTATAAGACTGCCTGCTAAATGACTCAAATGTGAAATGTCTAAAGGACTGCCCTCCACATTATTTTTCATATTTTTTACACCAAATTGAAGTGTTGCTGAATTACAGTAAAGTGTCAAAAGTTTTGATTCTATGTCTGCTATAGGGGCCTGCTCCTTGCATTGCTCTTCAGGTGTGAATCATAAATAAACATTTTGGCAATGCCATAGGGGAACCATTTTAGAAATGTTTCTAACCTCCAGGACTGTAATTGAATAGCCCCGCTGTATGGTTTTAAGCCGTATTTGCATATTTACCAAGGTGCCTTTCAAGTGAATTTGAAGCTGGTTAAAGCTGGTTGACTGAAGGTCAAGAGTGTGCAAAGCTGTCATCAAGGCAAAGAGTGGCTACTTTGAAGAATCTCAAGTATGAAATATATTTTGATTTGTTTAACACTTGTTTGGTTACTACATGATTCCATGTGTGTTATTTCATAGTTTGATGTCTTCACTATTATTCTACAATATAGAAAATAGCAAAAATAAAAAAAAACCCTTGAATGAGTAGGTGTGTTCTGTAGATACAAACAATTCAAAAAATCAACCTGCAATAGAGCATGCTGGGAAATATGATATTGATGATTGTGGTTTTGGTTCATCTCTGGTTATTAACACCAACACTGGGGTTATTTTACACCACTGAGGGGTAATTTAACTCCTTACAGTGTTAATTTAACTTTTGTATCAACACTAGAAATGTTAAACTGAAAAATCAACACCAGTTAGTTAACACTGGCCAATTTGCTGTGTGCGATGAAAGGGACACATCTGCAGGCTGTGTTGCAAAATCCTTTTAGAATTCTGGAGAACCTCAGTTGCCACATCAAGAACCCCACACTTTACTCAAAAGTTATTTATTGGGCAAGAGTTCTCCAAGGAACCCTAAGAGCTTAGGAAGAACCGTTTTAAGAAGCTACATTTTTTTCAGTGTATACACTCAGAAAAAAAGTTATTTTTTTCCCCATAGGAGAGCCCTTTGAAGAACCCGTTTTGGTTCCAGGTAGAACCTTTTTGGTTCCATGTACAGTGTTTTCAGAAAGTATTCACACCCCTTGACTTTTCCCACATTTAGTTGTGTTACAGCCTGAATTTTAATTGATTAAATTCAGATGTTTGTGTCACTACACACAATACCCCATCATGTCAGACTGGAATTATGTTTTTCAACATTTTGAAAATGTAATAAAAATGAAACGTTGAAATGTCTTGAGTCAATAGGTTTTCACCCCTTGTTATGCCAAGCCTGAATAAGTTCAGGAGTAAAATGTGGCTTAACAAGTCACATAATAAGTCGCATGGAATCACTCTGTGTGCAATAATATTTTTCACCGTGATTTTTGAGTGACTACATCCTCTCTGTACCCCACACACACAATTATCTGTAAGGTCCCTCAGTCGAGCATTGAATTTCAAACACAGATTCGAACACAAAGACCAGGGTGGTTTTCCAATGCACTATTGGTAGATGGGTAAAAATACAAAAAGCAGACATTGAATACCTCTTTGAGAATGGTGAAGTTATTTACTCCACTTTGGATGGTGTATAAATACACCCAGTCACTACAAAGACACAGGCGTCCTTCCTAACTCAGTTGCCAGAGAGGTGAAGGAATCCGCTCAGGGATTTCACCATGTGGCCAATGGTTACCTTAAAACAGTTATAGAGTTGAATGGCTGTGATAGAAGTAAACTGAGGAAGGATCAACAACATTGCAGCTATTCCACACTTCTAACCCAAATGACAGAGGGAAAAGACGCCTGTACAGAAAAAACAAGGCACTTAAGCACTACTGCAAAAAAAATTGCAACGCAATTCACTTTTTGTCCTGAATACAAAGTGAGTACCTCTCTTCATTTTTTCAAGCATATTGGTGGCTGTATCATGTTATGAGTAGGCGTATAATCATTAAAGACAGGAGTTTTAAAGGATAAAAAATAAATGGAATGGAGCTAAGCACAGGCAAAATCCTAGAGGAAAACCTGGTTCAGTCTGCTTTCCACCAGACACTGGGAGATTAATTCACTTTTCAGCAGGACAATAACCTAAAACACAAGGCCAAATCTACACTGGAGTTGCTTACCAAGAAGACAGTGAATGTTCCCGAGCAGTCCAGTTACAGTTTTGACTTAAATCTACTTGAAAATCTATGACAAGACCTGAAAATTGTTGTCTAGCAATGGTCAACAACCAATTTGACAGAGCTTGAAGAATTTAGAAAATAACAAATCGGCAAATGTTGCACAATCCAGGTGTAGATAGCTCTTAGAGACTCACAGCTGTAATCGCTGCAAAAGGTGA